>NC_056746.1:1441340686-1441380686 GCF_019279795.1 Protopterus annectens | reverse complement strand
CTGTCCCATCTTGCGAGGGGCAGTCCCTCTATGTGCAGTAGTGTCCTGACCAAAATGAGTATAAATACTAATGTACTACAATCTCGAGACATTTGGCATGTTCCATATTTAATGTAATTGTTGCATGAAATAGTTATCTGTATCTAAAATAGTTACATGTAACAAGAAACAGGATAAGCAAGTAAACCGCTACAAGAATAAGCTTTTATATAGGCATATATGCAAATTTCTATACTTTGTACTGACCATGGGTATGTGTTGGCCTCTAAAATCCGATGTGTGTCCTGCAAATGTCCCACTATGGCCATTTGAAAAGGTGGCAACCCAAGCCAAAGAGGTTCAGTCACCAACACAACTCCAATGAGTGCAAATATCTGTGACAGAAATACATGAGACAGCTTTCATGTAGCAACATTTCATTACATACCGATGTATTTCCTAAGGGATTGAAGGACCAACATCACCTGCATGCTATACAGGAACCAATTAACAATGGCTTAATGAATCAGACTGCAATTGCCATAGTATTAGTCCACTAAAGGATAGGTCTTCAAATAGGGAAGGAGCCCTCACACACATATTGAATATGTATAAATGCAGTTCCTACACACGTGCTCTGCTATGTACACCCCACACCCGAAACAATTACAATACATACTGTAATAACATCACAAACATCCACTCACTCTATGACATCTGCAGAAGCCTGAACATACCTTATCAGAGACACACTATAATGGCCCTATGTGAAATCGCTGCTGTTGTACAATGGAACAGATGCCGATGTTACAGGGTTTGGTTGCAATAATCCCATATCAGACGTCTGTGCGTACACCAGGAAGTGTTACCAATTACTGATTAACAGCACAGTATGATACCAAAGTACAGTATACCAAAGATGTCAGGTGAGCACAGTTCAAAACACCTAATGTTCTATGCATAGCCACACAGCCTTGATCTACCCAAACATCCTTGCCAGACCTAAACATTTGCAGATGTATCAGGTACAAACCCTGCAAAAGTAGCAATGTTCAGAAATATAACAGCTAGACTCACATGTAGAACTACATCCTCTAGCCATTACACACAATCCACAGGGGCTGACATTAATATATCTCTGTGTGTCTCCATATAGTTGTTGCAATTCATCACAAACAACACATCTAGGCCATCTTCCTCAAAGGTAGGGCAAAGGGGCAATGCCCAAGTGGAGTATTCAGTTATACCCCACTGTTGCCATGTCATTGGCTAATGGAGTAGCTGCACAGCTGATGTGCATGTAATCATCTACTCTGGAACACCAATTGGTGGCAGGATACCACATGTTACTGATATCTAAGTATAAAAGGATGGCTTGTCATACATTCAAACCATATGTACATACCAGAAAAACATTACAACGAGGATTGCAACACAAAACGAATAGGATTTATATTACCATCAACTTGGGTTACTAATAAGGTATGTAGAACACTCAGTATGTCAGTGTATGTAGTACCTGTTCTGTAATAATTAAAGTGTACACAATGCATATAGTGGGAAAAGGTATTATGTAGTGATGTATTGTTGAGCATAGTAACGCTTGTAGAAATTGTGTGTACTGCTGTAGGCCACAAGGTAAACACCTCATACACCACAAGGGATGCTATATAAGGACTTTGAACACAACAATTCCACTCCAGCCGCTGTCAGTGGCAGGGTTGGTCCAACAAGTACGTGCCATAACAGGGGATAGTATATGTTGATATACTGTAACAGTAGGCATATGTATGGGCGTATAACTGAGAATAACATGTCTAAGGTGGTCCTGCTGTGCAATTATGATTTGCATTGTGGGATATTGTGGCAAAAATGTGTAACGTACAGTATTGTAGGTAGATATGTCTAATATTTTACATAGCATTACTGTTATGTTATGCAAACATCAGGTATGTCTATTGGCATGTACAATACACAATAACAGGATACATATGACTTGTAATCACCAGACAGTGTATCAGCATGATAGCTAATTGAAATGGAAGAGCTAGTCAATTATCGATGCACAAAGGACATGGAATAGCTTCATAGGTTCATAGTTAGGTACTATGCTGTCTGGCCAAGGATATTCATAAGCCTAGCTACAGTGTTTTGACTTGCGGCACCTCCCTAGGTTAGTGTCCTGTGCCTGTGAACAGCAGAGTCATTAGTTTCCTGTTCCTCTGAACAGCAGAGCCACTGCAGTGATCCCTGGTGTACACATCTGTCTCCCATCCACCGATCGAGGTTTCTCTTGAAGAGTGCTAGTGAGGGTCCCTGCCTGATGTACATAGGAATCATGTTCCAAAGCATGTGGAGTGTCCAGGTCAGGAATGTATCCCTCCAGCATGTCCTAGTCATCGTTGCATTTAGGTACATATCCCAGAGCATATGGCTCTCAGTGGCTTTTGCTTATGTGGAGCATATCCATCAATACTGTATTGGACATGGGCCTTGTATGTTCAGCAGAGATCACCTCTGAGTATGCGGTATGCAAACAAGTACAGTTGGGGTTTCTGTAGTTGGGTTGCATACATCATCCTTTGGAGGTCAGTATTCCTCTTGGTGTGGTAATGTTGTGGTATTTCAAGCCATTGTCTTGTAAGGTACATCCCAAACGGGGTGTTATACCCTTTAATGTGTTTTATAAGTCATGAGTAGAGAGGCACAATGGCTGCCTTTGTTCTGGCTACAAACCCATTAGAGATTAGGGGGGCCACGTAGAAGGATATCCACACCACCTTGCCAATATGGTCATCAAAGGAGTGAATGCTATCTACTTGGGTTCTAAGATCCCTTATTACGTCTTATGTATGTGGGGGATTACCACCTATGTGATAGCCTACGGGTGATCGGTGTAATCCAAAGGGGATGTCTATGCACCTTGTGGCATGCAGCTTGAGGCCATGTTATTGACACCAGGTATCCGTCCCAGTAACACCCTTATGGAGGGTATCTGTATCAGCTGGGGAATCAATCATGGCTCCTAGTTTGCAGTCATCTGCAAACCTTTTCAGGGTAAGTTCTCCTATGCTAGCCTGTACCTCAGAGAAGCATATACCGAACATGAGGGGCGCTATGACCGAGCCCTGGGGGATGCCAATTGTAACTGATTTACAGTAGAATCTAGGGTATGCTACCCTCACTGTGTGGATTCTGTCCGTGAGCTACTTTGCATAACATCTCGTGACGTAGGGGTTAATGTGCAGGTGGATGTGTATGTTGACATTACCAGAATGGGGAACGGTGTTGAAAGTCTTTGAGAGGTAAAGGTAGGCTGTGTGGACCTCCTTACCCTCATCTACTGCCTTGGTAACTGTCTCAAAGGACTCCACCAGGTTTAGGAGGCATGGTCTGACCCTAACAAATCCAAACTGGGTGGGATCAAAGGTTTGGAGGCCACCAATGTCTCTATGTATGAGATCCATGATGATGTGCTCCATAGCCTTGCAGAACAGTCTAGTCAGGCATATAGGGCAATAGTTCCCCTGGTCCTTTGTGGCACCACCTTTGTGGAGTGTGATAACTGTTGCTGTGCACCATTCAGGGGCCACAATGCCTGATGCAAGGCTATTATTGAATATGGTGCCTAAGTGGGGAGTCAGTTCATTCTGAAGTTCGTGGAAATCACAGCCTGGGATGTTGTACGGTCACATGGATGCTGTATTCCTGGCTTTAGAGAGTGCAGCTTTGAACTCCGTAGTTGTGATCGCAGGGACTCTGCATCATTCCTGTATAGATATGAGCCCTTTAGGGTGTGAGAGGGGTGTAAAGTTAGCACTGAACCTATCTGCCAGGATGTTGCCAATATCAGTCGGTTCTGTAATGCCTTACTGCAGTATGTCAGAATAGATGTAGGTATCGCCATCGAGAGAGTAGTGACATACCTCTAGAATGCTTTGTGGTAGTCCTTGGAATTAGTCGCAGTTATGTTTACGTAGCTAGCTTTGGAGGATGTGATAAGGGATCTCAGATTCTTACTGAGGCTGACTAGGGAGCTCCTCCACTCATGGGATTGTACTACACTTTGCAACAGTCTCCTCCTTCTGTTGTACATTATGTCCATGGCAGTGGACCACCAGAGTGGCCTCCATTTTCTGGTGGGTTCCATCATGGTTCTGTTTGGGATAGCATGATCCATGCAGTCGTGTAAGTGCTAATTAAGTGCAGTTGTGTATGATTCAGCGGTTGTAACTGTATTGCCCATCTGCACGGGTGTCAAGACGTTTACGACTGTTGTCATAAGAAGCCTGAAGTTGGCTTTGTAGAAATATTGTACTGTGTTTTCTGTAAAGGGTGTGGTGCCGGGATGTGGATAACAAGGGTGATTAGCGTACGTTCGGATCTGACCAACGAGGAGATAACTCCAGGTGTGGAACACCAGTCACACATGTTGGTAATGACCAGGTCTAGGATATTGTTGTCCCTGGTGGTGGTGTGGATAGGTTGATCCAGGCGATTGGAGGTTATGAATCCCAGAAAGCATTGGCCTAATGTGTCGGTACATGAGTAGGTATCCCAGTTAATGGTGGGGTAGTGTCAGTCGCAGATCAGTAGTGTGTCTGTTTGAACCCTACTTTCCAGTATGCCAAGAAGTGAGGACCATTAACCGTGGGGTATGGTGGGGGATCTATAGCAAGCTACAATTTGTATAGCAGTTATGGCCGGAGTTAGTTGCACTTGAATAACCTCTGATGCATTGTGCTAAGCAACTAGCCTGGAGGTGTGGATATTCTTAGGAAATATGGACACACCTCTGCCGTGCGTGTTCCCATTCTGGTTACATGACTGAAAGGTGTGGTATGAGTAATAGCCTGGTAGTGCAGGTGTGCTCTCAGGAGCCTAGAAGCAGGTCCCAGTCACTGCACAGATATCAAAGTGGTCCATTACAAGGAGTGCCTCGGGTGAGTGTGTTTGAGATGAAGACATCAAGCATTGAGTACCATTACCCTCAGGTTTTGCTTGCCTGTTCCTGTTATGGTAGTGAATATGTTATTTGAACCATGCCTAAAACAGGCACTATAGGAGCAGCAAGAGCCTTAGCCATTATCCAAAATTCCAGGGCTGACAGGTGTAGGCCATCTGTGCCAAACCATTGTGTTCTGTCGACCAGGTCATTCAAAGCAGACAGATACTGGATACCCTTGGAATGACACCAGAAGCATAGCCAATTGTTGAATTAAATCATTTTGTCCTTGTACTGCATTATCAGTCTGAACGATGGTAGAATGCTACTCAGGGGTAGGGCGAATACCTGCCTGGGCTACAAGATCAGAGAGCTATTCCATGTCTCTTTACATGTAGTCCAGGAAGATACATCTCAGGGCATTCACACTAACATGGAGAATGACACAGTCATATTTTACCTGTTGAGGAGTGACCTGAGTGCATAGGTTAAGTTGCTGATCCTGTTACCCGACAGGCAGCTGACAGTAACTATCTCCTTGTATAGCCTGGTGAGTGGGACATCAGTGTGACTGCCTATAGAGTCACCTATGACTAGTGTGTTGGGTAGTTATTTCACCCTATTGGCTGTGGTTGATGGGCACACTGAGTCTGAGGGCTATAAGTAATTGGTGTTGTGTTGGGGGATGGGGGCTGCCTGCGTTTCTGCTTTGGAGTTCCCTGTTGCCTAGACAGAGTAGTATTGAGAGGCTCCACAAATGTTGTTGTCTTACTATGTGTGGCCTGTGGTGGTGCAGATCTAGTGAGACTATGTGATGAGTGTGGTGTGGTGCAAACATTTAACATCCCCACATGACTGTTAGGTTCAGTCTGGGATGGAGAGAGCTTTACCTCCAGCATGGCTAGATATGTGCATCCCCCACAGGTTGTAGTTTTGTATGTTAGGAGGGGAGTATTGACTGTGTACACGAGACTATTTCTATATTGCCTCATGATGCCCATATTCATCATATAAACAGGCGAGAACACTGGGAATTGACACTTGGACATGCCTGAATATATAACTATTTCCCACTAGATAAGTGGGGAAAGTGTGTACAAGAGCTGTTTTACTCTAAGAAAGCGGGAAATGTAAGTACAAACAGTGTTTACCTGTAGGTAATGATGAGGATTGAGTGCTATAGTAATTAGTAGCTCATGTAGTGCTTACATGTTCTGAACAAGTGCTGAGCATGAATAAGCAATACAGATAGGGAGTTGGATAACATAAACACACTGCCCCCCAACAGGCACACAATCATATATACATGTACACTACAGAGCCACTGTAACCATAACTATGTTGGTACAAGGTGCACTCAGGCTGCATGGAACCTGTCCACATCCCTGGTTGTATCATACACATATGGCAAAACAGTTTGCTCTACACATACACATCATGTAAAACATAGCTTCATGTCAGTCTGTGAAAACACTGAATGGTGCACACCAACAGTTATCACAACCCGCAAAGTGGAGACACCACTCATAATGGGAGGCACTGCACTACTACCCTGCTGAGTCTGGTCTGAAAGGCCATGAACCTTAATCAATGTATATGTTGTTAGTAGTACAGATGTAGATGACAGTACGGATGATTTCACACTGCATATCATACCTGTGACAGATCATAGGACATCATCACCTATACTGTGTTCCACCTACACTCAGTATACTAGATGTACATTTGTATGTCACAGGAGTGTTCTGCCAGTGGACTGTTGACAGAACCAACACTACAGAAGGTGTCTGATTAATATGTGCATATCACACCCGTGTCAGCTACAGTAAAAGAGGGTTAATTTGTTGTACTCCCCCTCATTGTAGCCCATACCACACAGACAAACTGGAGGCATCTGCCTATGTAAGTATGTGAATGGCTATGACCTAGGAGCAATAGCTGACTCAGTGTTGTGGACAACATACAGAAGGGGCTTTGTGGGTGAGGTGTGTGACATATGTGCACAATCTGACAGTTGCATATTGCATTGTCACCGCTAGGTTAATAACCCTGTACCCATGAACTACCACCTAGGCAATGGTCAACATAATGGACACTGTGTGTAAGGGATGCTGCTGTGCAGTTTACCTCCCTGAGCTAGTGATGTCACCAAGCCTATTAGGTAGTCATAAGTGGCAACCCTAGTCATGACAGGGTGCCATCCATGAATATAGAGATCATTGTTCAGCCATACTCATCACTCAAGTGACTTATATCGGATCACATATCACCATTAAGAGGTATTGGCCATGTTTGGATGGCTGACACCAGCCTTCACAATCCTCATCTCCACTATGTAGCATGATACCTACCCTGCATAAAGAGATGTCCAACACTGTGATGCTGGACATGCTACATGTACATAACCTGATCTCAAATACATACATCATGGACATCTACCTTCCTAGTACAAGGATCGCCACATGCTGGACAGATCCTTGTGCCATACACGTTACATACTCCTGCCATACTATGCAACCCTGTCCAGCAAAGCTGCACATATTACCTCTGTCAGACATGGTGTGATGACCGCATGGTAGATGCATCATTAACCGTGTGGATCAGTTATGTGGCACTGCTTCACCTGGTGCCGGAAATGGCTGTCAGCTACAGCTAGGTAACCTTACATCCTAGGCTCATACATGGCCCATGGCATACAGACTACTAGATAACCTTGGCCGTACATGCTATAGTTGATAACCATCCCTGCAAATACCATTAGGCTAGCCAGTGTCCCATGTATATCACATGTGCAACACAGGCAATACATGGCAGGATGTTGAACTGCTGTACAGTGCCATGTAGATGTATATGGCAAAACACATGCATGTAAAGCCTTCCATGTGCATGTCTGCAGTGTCACAGGTCATATCCGTTAAGGAAGTGTATGTGTTTATATGTGACATATACACAGCATCAAGGTTGACAGCATTAATGTGGACACATCCAGGCATGTGCTGATAGGTAAGAACACCAGTACAGGCAAACAGACATGCCCATATCAAGACAGCATCCACATGGAGTATGAGCAATGTAATCAGGTGACACTCATATATGGTGATAATATCCAATCCCCATTGGGTGTCACGTGTGTGACACAAACATGTCACTGGTGTCAGTGTCATGAAGATTTGCAAAGGCAACTATTTATATGTAATAAATGTGATACACATGTATGTGCAGCTGTATCTCTGTGTCTTCCAGGTATGCCGTGAGCAAGTCTAACAGCCTATACATGCTTGGAGGATGAGGCCCTTATACCTTACCTCAAAGACAACTATGATGTCCTGTTTAGCCATTTGCCACAGGATGCACAGCAGCGGGATGACCTGTGGCAGGAACTTCGCAGGAGGGTTAATGATGTGGGTGGCCATAACCACACATACCAGCAGGTGCACAGACACTGCATGGACCTAATCAGATGTGCAAAACAGCGTGCAAATGTAATCACCAGGGAACAAGGTGCAACAGGTGGTGGGCCACCAACCCAGCTCCCACTCACACGTACCAAGGAGCTACTGGCCAACCTGAGGACACCGGTAGAACAGCCTCCACAAACCTTAGCTGACATTGTGGAGGTGGGTGTCTCTCAACCACCGAGCCTGGAGTTGCCTGGTAAGCCACTACTGCACATATAACTATTATATCCCATATAGTTGTAAGTGTCACTGTACAATATGTAATGTAACATCATATGCAAGGCATGTATACACACATGCCACATACTATAGTATGCTACTCTGTGTATGCACACATGTGCATACTCCATAGTATATCCTACTGTACTGGTGAATGAGTTAACATGCACATTGCACCCTGTAGCTGTCATACAGGCATGGATAATGATCATACTGCTGTGTCACCCCTATATAAGTACCTCTGGCATTCTGCTAAGACAGCAGGCCATTGCAGGTGAGACAGTTATAAGTATCAGGCATGTTAATGCACAGATCTATTTGTCATGTGGCCATTTAGCATATGTACACATAATGTATGGTGCAGTCACAATATACAGGTCGCATCTGCAATTGATCACAATGGCTACCCATGTGCAATACTTACAAACTAAGTGAAACTCTGACATGAAACCTCAGAAACTGTCATTGCTAGATATGTGGACATCTGTGCATACAACGGTGGAGGTGTTGTTCAATGTAGGAACATGTACTACACATCAGAACTACACATGTGGGGTACACAAATAGTACTACACAGTGAGCTGGAGTATGGGCAGCCCACAGGATTCACCATTGTGGATTATGCCCCTGCTATGAGTGCACACATTGTGATGTGCCATCTGACATGTCCATGATATGTAGTGGGTCGGCTGCAACATTGTCTCACTATCCCATAAAACATACCCCACATACCAAACTTACAACCCTTTGTCTGCATAACCCCGTGGACAGTGGATTACATGACATCTATGGGGGTACATCATATGGGACAACACAGACATGTGAGATAGACGGCCATCACAACCATTTGGTCAGCACATGTTCACACATGGCCATGGAGGATGGCCAGAGACATGTAGCAACACACAGTAGATGTGATGTGTTTGTGTGTACACCCTGTAGTACATTGGCTGCACATGGTCCAACTACAGCCTTTGTTGAATGGTTGTATTGCAGATGTGGAACACTGGACATCCTACAGGCATGTGCACAGCTTGTGGAGGCGTAACATCATTCGATCACATAAGATGTGTTGAACATCATGACTGTGTCACAGCATGACAGTAGTCACCTGTACAGCATCCACATACATACACAGACATCCACATCAAGCCACAGATACAGTACATTTCCCTTGCTGCTGTTGGACATCACTGTTAGCCGTGCACCTCGTGTGTGTGGTACACAAATGTCAGTGGGACATGGTGTATTGACAAGTCTGCCATGTGTGGACATGGTTGCCAGGCAGCTAAAATATGTTTGCAGATGTGCAGGGGTGTCATCCGTATGGCTTTCGCTGACCTGTGCCACACATTCCACATCATGGTTTAGTGTGTATCCACCTCAGCGACGTGGGTCACAATCCACAGTATATATATATATTGTGTATGCACACAGTCATGGCTATGCACTTTGTCGTAATTCACACTGTATAGCAATAGAGACACCTCATGATTCCATGCAATGGCACTGTGTCTGTACTTCACACTGTATAGCAATATAGATGACTCATAATATCCTGCAATGGTCATGCACATCTGCTAAATGTGCATTTTATCTGTAGGGTGGACAGACAACAGTGCAATGTGACACCATTACCCCACTGTATATGTGACAGGACACCATTGTGTTAAACATGTATGCATGTAAATGCACACGTCAACAGATTACATGTCATACTACGTGTTAATGTCAAGGTCATATGCCACACATCAGCCATGTGTACTGTTAACCTGTGCTGGTCCACATGGTGTAACACAGGGATGCATGCTTACTAACATGATTGTGTGAAATGCATGGCTTCTGCTATGACACATGCATGTTGTTGTGTGCAACCCAGGGATGTATAATAACTACCACTATTATTGTCTGAGCTGCATGCTGTTTGCTGTATCACATGCATGTTGCATGCCTTCTGTCAAATCACATGCATGGTGTGTGTGTGTGTGTGTGTGTGTGTGTGTGTGTGTGTGTGTGTGTGTGTGTGTGTGTGTGTGTGTGTGTGTGTGTGTGTGTGTCTGTGTGTGTCTGTATTGCAATGTACAGTCTTTGTCTACCCTCACAGGTGATGTAGGTGCGTTAGCCTCCTGCGGTCCATCTGATGTTAGTGTACCCACAGACTCTAGCAGTGATGATGAATATATGCTTGAGGCACAGGCAGGGTTGTCAGGGGCTGATTCATACCCCCTCATCCCCACACACAGATCTCATGCCAACACATACCCCATCACCAGTGGCCATAGAGGAAGGACAGTTGGTGTGTGGTAGCTTGGAACAGGAAAGTGTGGTGGCTACGGAAGGTGTGTATTCACACCATGGTGTCAGGCAAATGACTGGAGATAGGCTACACAGGCATGTGGCCAGTGCTGCTCATAGGAGGACCTCTGGCTGACATGCCCCCTGCAGGACAGAACGCAGCAGCTGGTGTCACCAGACGCACGTTCCAGGCTGTAATGGTGGCATAGGCACGTGCTGAATGAAAATAACAGAGAATGGCAGAGGCTTCAGAGGGCTGCTATCCGTTCTTTAAACAACAACATCCAGGCAATGGCAAATGCTCAACAGCGCATTGCTGAGGTTTTGGACAGACGATTGGGTGACATGGTTGAAATCCTTGACTGTGGCATGACAATCCGCAAGCATGAGCTCTCTGTGCTGGAACATCTGGTAGGAGTGAGGTGTAGGGCACGTGGAATTAGGCCAGCTATGTCAACTGGTGCAGGTCTACATGAATGAGCTACATCACATGCCTGCTCCCATAGTGGCAGTAGCAGCAGCAGTGCAGCTGGTGCTGCGCTGTCCATAACAGGATACAGCAGGCCATGTGCACGTGGCCCTGGATGGTCCCAATGGGGACACGGTTCCAGAGGACATGTGTCATCAGACTGTACCCAATCTGCACCTCTGCCTGGTAGTGCCCATGCAACCCCAGGCAGGCACAAGTCACATGGCCGTGGCTGGACACCATGAGCTGTAAAACCTGGTCTGTACACTTTGGAGCTGTCAATAATACCTTTGTGTAGGCCAGACACATGGCAGAACTGTGTGCACACATACATGCACACACCAGAAACAGCTGTAGGGCACTGAAACACAAACATGCATAACAACCACACATGGCCAATTAGATCACAAGCCCCAACCCACACACATGATGTCATCCACTGGTGCAGCCTAGGCCCCTGGCAAACATTATCACCCTGTGCATATGATGATGCCTGTGCTGCATCCCTGTCATCCACACCATCAGTGCAGGGACATGCTCATATGGTCTGATGCACAGGGTGAACAGAATAGGGAGATAAGTGTAGATTACAATTGTTGTGTACTGTTGACACACAGCAGACATACCATGTAAGCACAGGTTTAGAATGCATTGTTTTCTGTTCACAGTATGTGTCTTGGTAACAACAGTAACAGCATGTTGGTCATGATGTCCTCCTTCCCTCCTTCAGGTCTAATTGCATGTGCCGTTGAATGTCAGTGTTTGCAGTTAGTTTCCCATGTGTAAATGTGGACTACTCACAGGTATGTATGGCAATACCAGCATGCTATTCGTAGCTTCAACTTCACTGTTAGAAAGGCTGACATTCCAAAGATGTCTACACATCTACTGATACAGAAGCATGGGAGCTCTGTACTATGCTACAGTGGCTAGAGACATGACATCCATACCGGGTGACATCACAGGTACAGTTACATGGGGCAGGGAGTTTACATAGCAGTCTAGCTGATGACAAGGGTAAAGGCCAGTTGATAGCTTGAGGCCCCACTGTGTAGTAGTAATACATATTCACATTACAGGATGAAAACACACAACTACACACACACACACACACACACACACACACACACACACACACACACACACACACACACACACACACAGGTATTCACACAGATGTATTCAGACACACAGTAACACGCCCACACTCACGGGGTCAACGACACTGTAACACACACACACACTTGATAGTGTTGAGGTGAGGACCCCTACCTATGTGGTAATCACCATTACAGTACTGTGCACCCACATGATGCGACACAGAGAATACACATGTACAGGTAGTCAGTAATGCCTAAGATAGACGGCATCAACAGGGTAGTAGATTGCATCACCTGGAGGGGATAGGGGTCCTATATGTTCACTATGGTAACATACATCCTCACTCCATGGACCAGACAGCCATACATACATACACACACACACACACTGTGGTGTCCAAAATTCAATGCACCTATGTCATTCACATACAGATAGCTCACATGTGTGTGATACACACCGCACCCCTGCCTATGTCTTGCTTTCTACAATGCAGTATGTACAGATCTCTACAACAGTGTACAGGAGAGTGAGTAACAATTGGGATGTATTCCCCACCATACGTGGCATATATGGACACACAAGCAAACACACATGGCAGTACTGTGAATCAAACACCTGCTATCTTATGATACTTATGACAGACATGCAGCAGTATTGCCTGCATTACAATGTGTACCGACGCTACCTTTGGCAATTGTGCTGATATATGCACACTGGAGGTCTTAAGTGTTACAGGTGTCATGTGATTTACAGTCAGTGACACCCTGACTGCTGTGTAAGTTATATGTCTTCCCCATCAATTAACAGAAACATAGCTTAGTGTTTGCACATGTTATTGTAGGATGGCTTGTGACACACCTGTGAGCTGTCTACAGCAAACATCCATCTTCAAAGATGGCCCACCACTTAGTTATGTCCACACATCCGTCCATACCTGATGTACATCCTACCGTACTGTCAGTATGTCACCATATACAGTTGGCAATGATGGGGTTGCATTGCAACTGCATGTTGTAGTAAGACACACGTCACCTGCAAACATCAGCTACTGCACACGCATGGTAGCTGAATGCACACCACTACGTGTGCATGTGTGTAGGTCTTACATTCCTGTCATTTAGCCATGTTTGTAGGCATTGCAACTGGTGGACATGTGTGATGGCATACATGACACATGGACTGTTATATGATATGATAGTTGTCATGGGTAACCAGTACATAGGGAATGTTAACTCAGTCAACACTGATATCACACCTTATGTACTGTTAGCATTCAACAGCCATGGACCTACCTTCCATGTGCATGTGTGTAATTGGTGTAGCCACCTGTCTGCATGAAGGACAGCAACAGCTATGCTATGTACATATATACTGTGTGTGTGGCATGTACATATCAATGGCAGGTACATGTATGTCATATCCAAACATGAAGGTGTTTACTGGTGTACAGCAACAGTCATCTGTTATTGCTGTATATGACCCAGGGCCCCTGTTATGTGTACAGCTGACCTGGTTATGAACAGTGGTATCATTGCATAACACATGATGCAACTGTGTCAGTACATGAGTAGTCTGCATAGTTGATGTAGAGCTAGGTATAGTCCACTGGTCATGGGTCACATGGTGTTGTACTATTATATGTTCTACCACATGTATGGATGTGTGTTGCTGGTCCAAGGACATGGTGATGATCTGAGGGCTACATCATAGAATGCAGCTTTTGACACTGTGATCTACACCTGATACATCTGTGATGCCTTTTGAGGGTGAACTGGTTAGTACATGTGAGTGGCCTTCATATACGTGGGGACACCACCACCTGGAGCGGTCCATACCTGCGTTATGGCCCACATGTCTGTATCCGAGGTATACAGTGGTAGTGCTATTGTGCACAACTGAGCCTTCAGCCAGGTGTTCCTCACTGCACAGATGTCAGTATTCCCCATTGTTGGATCTACATTGGGCAGCTGCGATTATGAATGCTACACATCTAGCACTGTTTAGTATACACATACAATGCAGTTGTCCTCTAGGTGTCAGGGTGTTAACCTGGTCTCAGGATATTCAACTATGAATGGCACTATATGGGCGAAGTAGCCACTCCTGGCAGGACATCACCACGGGTGGTAGTAGTGTGCCAGGTTTAGAATGGTACATCGGCCTTCTTTCCTCTGCAATTTTCGTTGATTTATCCAAAGCCTTTGACATGGTTCATCATCAGCTGCTCTTGCATATTATGAAATCACTTTCGCTAGACCCATTAGCCATCAACTGGTTCAAATCTTACCTCAATAACAGAAAACAAGCAGTACTTTGGCACAATAATCTTTCTAATCTCTTACCTATCTCCCTGGGTGTCCCTCAGGGCTCCATATTAGGCCCTCTCCTATTTTCCATCTATATTAATGATCTTCAGTCAGCAATTCCACATTCTACCTGCATTCAGTATGCTGATGACTCCACTATTATCTTCTCAGCTACTTCTCAAATCAACCTGCAGAACATCACCCAGAATGCATTTAATACTGTTGAACAATGGTTTACAAAATGCTGCCTCCTTCTAAATCCAAAGAAAACTAAACTTCTACTCTTCTCCCCAACCCGTAAGTCTAACCCCATCCATTTTACACTTACATCTAATGATGGTACAGTTATCTCTCCAGACCTCACTACCAAACTCCTAGGAATAACTATAGACAACAACCTCAATTTTGACACACATATTAACAGTACAATAAAAACAATCAACAAGAAACTTGGATCCCTCTATAGAATCAAACCCTTTCTTACTCCAACAGCCAGGACTGCTATAGCCAGAATACATCTCATCTCTACGTTGCTCTATGCCTCACCCATTTATACAAACCTTTCTAAAGCCAACATTAACAAGTTGACTGTATCCTATAATAATATTGCCAGATTTGCTGCTGCCTCTCCTTTTCGAACTCATCACTGTCTAAATCTTAAACAACTTGATTGGTTAGAGTTTCTACACCATCTCCACTTCTCTCAGCTTACAATTGCCCACAAAACCCTACACCAATCCTCCAATACTCCTATTCTTGCAAGCCTCCTTACCCTCTATCAAAATCCGGAAACTCGCTCTTCTAATAAACTTCTGATTAACACCTGCAGTTCCAACAATTTGGCAGGAGACTCCCTCTTCTGCAATTCCATTGGTAAGCTTTGGAATGCTCTACCCTCTGAATGTACAACTCTCTGCTCTCATACTCTTTTCAAAAAGAAGCTTAAGCTTCATCTCATGACTCACTGGTTATGTTCCTGTTCTATCCCTGACTAACTGCTGCTTCCTCTCACCTACAACCTCCTGCTTTATCTAGCCTTCTCTTCTAACTGTGCTCAGGATGTAACTTTTGACTGAAGTCTTCACATAGATACCGATAGTTCATCAATGTTTATTGCTCTGGCCATGCCTTATACTTTTGAAAAAAAAAAATTATTTTGCTGTATTCTTCTGTATACTTTTTCATGATTGTACTTAATTTGGTGTTTTTTATTGTATATTGTTATTTTGTATATCATTCATTAATGGCTTGTTGTACTCAACATGGAGCTTTTCTCCCCGGGCCTCTACTGAAAATGGACATGTATCCAGCTAGACTAGCCCGTTCAACAAATGTAAAATAAAATAAAATAAAAATAAAAATACATCTAAGGTGACGGACAGCAGCAGACCTTGTGTACAAGACTGGTGTCAGATATATGTAGTGCAGCGTTCCTGCTAACAATGACAAATATTGACACTGGAGTCCATTACAATGTGTTGTTCACATCTAACTGTAATAGCATGGCCACTGTGCCTTCCATGTTTAGAATCAAAGTGCATACAAATCAGCCCTGTGCTACTGTGTGTGAGCATGCCCAGTATAACGTTGTGTAGATGGACATATAGTGCATTCCAAACGGCTGTATGCTACTAAGTGTTTGAACATGCCTAGTGACACCTTGTGTTGGTTATGTGCCTCTATGTGTATGGGCATGGTCATTGTAACCCTGTATAGCGATAGTAGTCGTTCAGTCAACAGATGGCCATACCCCACTTCAGGATGGATTCCTACATTGAACACACAGGTTCACAGGTATGTACATCATAACTGCCAGCATCCATGTCAATTTCCGCATTCCTAGAAGGTCATATTGACAGTTTTGAAAGGTGTAGTGTCTGTGGCGCGGCTCGTATCTATGTAGTATTGTAATAGTGGTCCGTAGATAGGCAGTTGTCCTGATCCCACCACTGACGTGTGTTTATCTCCATCTGCCTAGGGACAGAAATATGCTTTTAGACTGCTCACACTCCATACAATCCTTATCGCCATCTTTGCCAATGCTGATAATATCACCCACCTAGAAGTACACCTCTGGGAGTGCTGTGTCCCAGTAATCTTGGCAGCGTGTTATGTAACTGCGTAGTGCTGTAGTATGATAAGGTAGTTAATCACTAGGCAGGCAGTTTTCACTTCACCATCAAAAATTCAATCTTCATCTCATGAATTATAACATCAATATTTAATTTAGCAAACCGACAAGTTGGCAAGCGCTTTCACCCGATGGGCTTCTTCAAGCCAAAATACTAAACTATTTAAAACACCCAATATATATCCTCTTCAGAATGACATTATATCCTGCAATTAATTAATCAGCAAACAATGAAATGGCATATCTAGATGAAATGCTTTCTCACTAATAGCAGAGATAGTAAAAGCATACATTTTATACACTTGTCATTCAGTCAGAACCTATTATATATGTATATAAAAAATGTATAAAAGCTAAGACACATTAGATCAACTTAGCCATAGATATAAAAAATATATATAAAAAATGTATAAAATACATATATGCAAACATATATTACGCAAATTTATAAACACTAAGCTAAGCCCTAAGCCTCCTTCCTTTGAGCATGGGTCTCAGGGATACTCTATCATTTAAGCCTGGTTCCCTGTCTGCTCTCAACCTAATTATCCACTTAGTCTCACTTTGTTCCATAAAATTCATGATATCACCTCTCCTGATAGTAGGTTGATTAATTTGTACAACTAAAAATTTAAACTTATGCTCTGAGGATGTACCTAATACATGTTTAAAGAGCATTCCTGCTCGATATTATATTGATGCTCTCTCATCCTGTCCTTAAGTCTTCTATCTGTCTTGCCCACATAAAACGCTGGGCAAGACACACAGGTGGCCAGGTAGAAAACATGCTCCGTATCACAACTAGCTGTAGGATGAAAGTAAAAACATTGTTGACTAGTGGGATGTATAAACATTGCTGAGCTATCTATCAAATGGCAAAAATTACAATTCCTACATGGTCTGGTAAAACCAGCAGAAGGGTGTGTTATATGACTGTTGTACCTATCTGACTGGCACAACATCCTGTGAAGGTTCATACGATTTTTATAAGTGAACTTTGGAACATCACCTACTATATCACGAATTGATGGATCAACAGATAATATACCCCAATATTTAAAGTAAGTGTTCCTAATATCGTTAATATCTTGTGTATAAAAAACTGAAACTGTAGTCTCTTGTTTATGCTCTATTAAATTACTCAATAAATTACTCTCTTCAATCATAACTTCATTTCTTTCCATAAAATATGGGGATGCTCGATCTCTCCTGAGCGTATCCACTCCCATAAAACCTTCTTCTATTTCCTTAGGATCATAAGCTCTATCAATTAATTGATTATGCAGGTTAATCAGTTCATTACAAAAACCCATCTCAGTGGGATTGAGGCATGATACCCGCATCACTTGTCCTCTCACTATATATTTGAAAACAAACCTAGGGTGCATACTAGTCTATGTAATAAAGAATTCCTATAACAGGACTTCTTGAATACCCCTGTATTCAGCAAACCACTAGGAAGTCTTTCCACAAAAACATCCAGGAAAGAAATTGAAGTTCTAGAGGCATCCATCGTAAACTTCAGATATGAAGTCAATGAATTGATCTGCTCCAAGAAGCTAAATAACTCATCTTGGCTAGCTGTCCAAACCAAAAACAAATCATCGACAAAACGCACATAAAACCTAACAGACCTCTTAAAACTCTCTAACTCAAACAAGCTATGCCTCTCCCAGTCAGCCATCACTAAATTGGTGTAGCTATTGGCACAGGAGGTGCCCATAGCCATGCCATCTTTTTGGATGTAAACCTTGTCATTAAAAGTAAATATATTATTAGCCAACACAATGTGCAACAACCTGCACAAAGTATCTATAGATAGATCAAACCCATCTAAGCCTGTGTGAGTGGGTGTGCACCCGTGTAAGCCTGTGTTAGGCTGTCTAAGCTTGTATACATGAAAGTGCACCCGTCTAAGCCTGTGTAAGCTTGTGTAAGCCTGAGTGCGTGTGTGTGCACTCGTGTGAGCGTGTTTGCGCTTGTTTGTGCGGCGCTGCTCCCTGTGGAAACAGAAAGGGAAAAGTAAGGAAAAGAAGTAGGAAGTTAACCAAGGAGAACTAGCAGGGCTACCAGGTGAAATCAATCAGAATCAGTCAATTACACAGGCAGTACAGTAGCCCAGCCCAGCACTTAAAACTCTGCAAACAACATCTGCAACACTGCAGTCAACAAAGAGAAGTGAAAACTTAAAAAGCTTAAACTGAGACATAAAAATGTTAGGGGCTGCCATTGCTGTTATAAGGCAACATGTGCAAGATGCTGAGGGTGGTGCCATTGTGAATGCTGCTGAGCAGCCCACAGTGAGGAGACAGAGAAGAGTGTACAGACCCAGGGTAACCTACCAGGGGCTACATGAGCTGAAGATAGTAGAGTGCTACAGAGTGGACAGAGAGCTCCTCCAGCAAATTGTTGAGCTATGCAGGCCACGCCTCATGCACAGAACCAACAGGAGGGAACCCATCCTAATGGAAACCAAGATATGTGTTGGCCTAAGAATACTAGCAACAGGTACCTTAAAGAGACCGACTGATGATATGATGGGGATGTCACACGCATCAGCATCAAGGGTACTGCACCAGTTCGTGAATGCCATGTCAGCACATGTTGGTGATCATGTATATTTCCCCAATTCCCATGAGGTATTGGCCAGCAATATGCATCTCTTCCAGCAAATAGCGGAATACCCTGAGGTAGTGGGTGCAATTCACTGCACGCACATACACATCAAAGCACCAGCTGGTGAGCGGGATAGGGTCTACATCAACTGCAAGGGCTTCCCCTCCATCAACTGCCAGGTTGTGTGCAATATCCAGGGCATAATACTGAATGTGTGTGCTGGCTGCCCTAGAAGCTACCACGATTCCCATATCTGGCATCTGTCGCAGCTGTACCAGAAATTTGCAAATGGGGACATCCCTGACAGTCACCTAGTGGGGGATGCTGAATACGCACTGGAGCCGTAGCTAATGACCCCCATCAGAAATGCACACACACCTGAACAAGAACTCCATAATGAGGCACACACACAAACACGAAATGTAATCAAGCATGTGTTTGGGATGCTCAAGTCATGGTTCCAGTGCCTGGACACATCTGGTGGAGCCTTGCAGTACTCACCAACTACATGTACCCAAATTGTCATGGTATGTGCCATGCTACACAATATGATCCTGCGAAAACAGCTGCAGCAGGAACAGCATGGGGCAGGGCCAAACAGCCCCCCACCATTGCCAAGGCCTGCACAGGCACAGTGTGACTTGGAGAAGGAACAACCTGAGCCTAGCCCAGTAGGCAGAAGGAGGCATGCCCAGTATGCCTTGGCCTTGGCAAAGAGGCAACGCATAGCACATACACTTGTCCAGTAGGAACCCTGTAAATTATACCTCTCTCTGACTCGCACATAAAATAAAAGGGATGCCTAACTTGACACTATCTGTTTCCAAACATCTATAGGGAGTGTAGTATGTGCATCTGACATAGGCAGCCATGCAGCACCACCTGAGGCATGATTGCCATGTTTTAAGCAATATAAAGCAGTGCTAAGCAGCTTTTACCAATATCTAGTATATGTAAACAAAATTGCTTGTGCAATGTTGGCCAAGGTCGGGCAAAGTTGAGCAAAGTCAGTTAAACATGCTCATATCTGCTTTACTGTTCCTTAAGCAGTCTGGTCTGGCCAGCATGAAAATAAAAAGCAATGACAGGGCTTGAACCCAGGATACTGTGCACTATAGTCACAGTACTGAACCACTAAGCCGTGACAGCATTACAGTAGTGCACACACACAGCAGGACAATTGTACACTAATGCAAATACAAAGCAATGCTGCATCATGCCCCTAATGAGGCAAATGGGTAACCTCACCCACACGCCTATGCAGACAGAGAACATCAGGCCAGGCATTGTGATGTGGGTTGTGTAGGCTATGAAGTCGCAAGCTAATATATATGACAATGGACGCTAAGATCTGTAGTACAGTAGTATGCCTCAAGCCAGTACAATAGGCAACAGTACAGACTGTAATGGTGTCCTGTACATAGCAGTGCAGGCACAGCAAATGTGTATAAGTGTCAGGTGAAACCCACATTCTATGTACACCCACAGTAACAATCCAGTGTGCCCACGGGTAAAAATGTACAAAGAATGGCTGTCCCCCCTGTATGTAGAAATGTTGATAAGTCTATGCAAAGTGTCTCATGGAAGCCCTGCAGACACAGTATGATCCCTGTTGATCTATGACACAAAGGTGCGCCCTGCTGTAAAAATACACCTTGATTTACCATACACATATAGTATAAATGTGTGTACTGTGCATGCTCACACACTCCAAAAAATGTAGTGGCTTTCATTCAGCATCACACTGAAAGGTCATACTGGGCATAGGCTAAATACAGATGTGATAAGTGATTTATGGACAAATGTGTATAGTCATCTCTACTTCCAGAAACACATTCACAAAGTGGTCTGAAAATCCTGCTATGTGTTCACACAAACTGCCAAGGTCTGTGCATGTAGGTCAAAGGAGGTTGCCACTACTCATCAGTCATCAGACCTGTCGGAGAGTACCACAACACACTTGCAATGAATCTGACTAGGCACGTTCGGCAGCTAGAAAGACAAATGAAGTACCTTAACAAGAGGATTACTGGCCTCAAATAGTTGCCCCATGCAACAAGAATGAATGTAACCCAAGCTGTACTCTGTTGCATACTGTCTATGCAGGAGATCTCTGCCCAACAGACAGGTCAATGTCATGGTTACACTCAGACCTGTTCTGAGTTACAGCTCAATGGCACTTAATGTACAGAGCCAACTGATATTGGCAACATCCTGGCAGATAGGATCAGTGTTAACTTTACCCCCCTCTCACCCATGAAAGAGCACATGTCTATAATGGAAGACTGCAAAGTTGCTGTCATCACGGCTGCACAGGTAACAAACACTCTCCAAAGCCAGTATTACAGCAGCCATGGGACTAGATAACTTCCCAGGCTGTGTAGTATCTATTTCCCTGAAGTAAACATTAACAGGGAAGGTCTGTGGCTACTGAAGTTTCCAGAGGACTGCAAACTAGGAGCCATCATTGTAAACACTAAAGATGTGGACATCCAACAAAAGGGCCTCACTGAGACAGATGGCTGTTGTCCAAGCCATGGGCTGTAGCTCAATGAAAAAAGGTGCATTATCATCACCTTTGTTAAAATCTCTGTAGCCAAAAACTACAACATAGGTGGTAGTATACCTCACACTGTAAGTGTGACAAGAAACCCTGGGTCACAGGTGGACAGTGGATACAACTGTGATAAGCACATTCCCACAGTAGTCAGGAAACCCTCTTATGTGGCACACCTCATCACAAAATGTGTCTCATGCAGAATAAACGAGTACATTGTTCCCCTCTACTCACCACTCACTAGAACTGTAAAAGAGTACAACACCACTGTTGCTATGTACCTCACAAGACAACTACAACAACTGGAAAGCCAGCAGCAATGCCTCACAAAGAGCATTAGTGGCCTGAAATATATGCCATACACAGACCATCGCAAAATGCTCCATCCATACTCCCTTGCATATCGCTTACTCAGAGGTGTTCACTGCCTAACATACAAAGCTTTGTCAAACATAGAGCTGCTGGATATGATCCACGTAAAACACTCACAATCACTCTGACCTTTGGACCCAAAACCACGAGTGAAATCAAAAAGGAAGGGGTGTAGCCATTTACCTTATGGATATCCACACCTTCAGGTTACTGGCACAGCATGAGGTCTTGGAGACCATGCAAGTGCAACTAACATTGGGCAAAGCTGCCCATCAGATTTTGACCTGCAAAAGATCACGTACCTTGTCTCAGGAACCTCACTCAGTATTCCGGAGAACAATGGCAAATATAAAGGTCCTATCAAACACCATTATATGAGGAGATTACAATTACCCAAACATTGAGTGTGTGAATTACTCATATACAATGTCCTTTGCCCAATGTGTCCTACAGTTAAGAAACTCTAACACCCTGGATCAGCTGGTCAGCACACCCACTACAGGTGACAACATACTGGACATGATCATCACCAACATGGCGTACCAGTGTTCCACAACAGAGATAAAGCCCTTGCTGGGAATATCAAATCATGAAGTAATCACACTGGACATTCACATCCCATCCCCACACCCAATCAATAAAACCACTGTGAAGACATTTGCAAAAGCAAACTGCACACTTTCCAAGACCAAAGTGGAAAGTTCCAAAGACCTCTTGCTATAGGATAATGGTAAGCAATCTGCAGAAACATTTACAAGTGCATCCTATGAGCATCTACAGGGATGCATGGAATGAGACATCACAAATAAAACCAAGATGCACTCCTCCAAAAATAGGACAACAAGCAGCTGTTTGTTGTCCATAAATAAGCTAGACAAGAGAAGGAGGAAACAAACACATGATAGATCCAACTTCACTAAAGGAAAGGCATCACTGATCATTATCAGGAAGAAACAATGATCGCTCATAAATTAATCCAAGGACAGTTTCTAAAAACAAATAGCCAAGGAATGTAAGAATAACAACCACAAAGCCTTTGGTAGCTATACCAGACATGTAGGTGTAATCTTCCAAATATGCTGTCAGCTACTGAAAAAAGGAATGAAATACACCAAACCAACTTTCATTTCCCACATCCACAGGGACAAGTTCAGTGTAAACTCCCCCCCATCACCTCCAAAAGGGCCTGTGTCCATCACAGAAGGATGCAGAGACCCAGATGTCATGGACATGCAGGTAAAGACAGCCCTCACCAAATCTAAGAACATAGCATCAATGTGACTGCATGTTGTCCCAGGCTGCATCTTACACTAGGCCCATAAGGAACTACACACTCACCTACATTTGCTGTCCAGACTCAACCTTACCACAGGCTATGTACCCAAAGAATGGCATACACTAACAGTCATCCAGCTCCACAAAGGGTGTGCCAAAACAGAACCTGGAAACCATTGCCCAATATGTCTACTCAGCTGGGTCTACAGAGCTATTGAGCCAATTGTCATGGAACCCATACACTGAGACATTGGAGGTCTCCAGACACTGCACTCAACACAACTTCACTCAACACAACTTCGCCTTGTTAAAGGCAGAGTCTGGCTCCCAAACCTAGTTGAGTTATTTAAAACAGTTACCATGAACATAGATGGAGGTAAAAGTAGTCCACACAGCCCACCTGGACCTCACTAAGGGCTTACTACACCATCCCCCACTCTGTCATCATGGACAAGTGTACCAGCTTGAACATTAACAGCTATGTCACAGAATGGGTGGCCAAGTGGCTCACAGATCAAACACACATGTTCATAGTTGCAGGTGCCATGTCCAACTCTAAGCCAGTCACAAATGGCATCACACAGGTCTTGGTCCTGAGACCCCACCTGTTCAGTAGATATTGCTCAGAGGTACAGGGAAGCACGGCAGGTGTATGACTGAACAGGTTTGCAGATGAATGGTAACTGTGGTCCATAATCGACTGTACAGCTGACACAGACATCCTCCAGAAGTGTCTTACAGAGACAGATACCTGGTGTCAAAACAATTCCCTCAAGCTGAATGGCAAAGAATGCTTAGTCTTCCCCTTTGGGTAAAACAAAGTGCACACAAATTACCACATAGGTGGTAATCCAGCATGTATGAAGAAAGCCATTATGGCCCTGGGGACACAGGTAGATAGCAAAGTCACCTTTGATGATCACATGCCCAAAGTGTTTAGACATTCCTTTAATGTAGCCCATCTAATGTCACCTAATGTAACCCACTTCGTATAGTCTGATGATGTCGCCAGCCTACAAATATACCTGTGGAAAAGAGAGCTCCTAGTAAGGTGTATAGCGTGTCATGTTAATGCATACCTCTGTAATATCATGAAGTAGTTAGGTAGGGGTTTGAATCCTGCACTGGGCAACTGTGAGTGTTTGTGTGTTGTCCCCTTGGGAAAGAGCAACTGTTTAGGAGAGTAGTAAGAGACCACAAAAGCGGTAAACTAACCTTTGTCAAGTCTGAGGATGTCACCATCCTACAAATACACCTGTGGAAAAGAGAGCTCCCAGTAATGTGTATAGTGCATCGTGTTAATGCATACTCCTGTAGTATCATTAAGTAGTTAGATAGGGGTTTGAATCCTGTACTGGACAACTTTGTGCGTGTTGTTTGTGTGTTGTCTCCTTGGGAAGGAGCAACATTTTAGGAGAGTAGTAAGAGACCTCAAAAGCAGTAAACTAACCTTCATCAAGTCTGATGATGTAACCATCCTACAAATAAACCTGTGGAAAAGAGAACTCCCAGTAATGTGCATAACGTGTCATGTTAATGCGTACTCCTCTAGTATCATGAAGTAGCTAGGTAGGGGTTTGAATCCGGCACTTGGGTGAGTGTATGTGTGTGACACTGTCGGTCAATGTGTTGTGGGTTTTGCTTTTACCACTGTATGACATATCAGTATGCATTGCACGTGAGCTAGCTGTGTGGCAAATACATATCCCTACATGTTACCTCAATGATTGCATGTGTGGGAACCCTGCTTTCTCCAAGAACACAGCTGTCATCTTTGCCAGACTGTGCTGCTGCTTCCCAGACCTTAGGTCATATCTGTATGCTTGTGACAAGCCCAGCCACTGCAGTGATACCTGGCCTGGGTCATCTGTGTCACACAAAGTCATTACGGTTCCTATTGGAATGTGTGAGTGAGGGTCTATGGCCAAGGTATATGTCAGACCTGTTCAAACGCAGCAAAGTCTGTCAATGATGACTATTCATAACAGGTGTAGAACAACCTATGTGGATATGCATGCAGACCCCTTATTGCTTATGTGATCCACCAAGGGATTCCAAAATACCTTTGGAAATGTGATTAACAAAGGAGAGATGACATAACACTTGGTTGCATGTACACATCGGTGCCTGTTCATCATGTTGGTGGCTACTACCTATGTGGTACTGTGGGGATAATATGTTCCATAAAGGTGGATGACTATGCTTAGTTTGGCTTATAGCTTTACAGCATGGGTTTGGCAACAGGCATCTGTCTGTATGATACCCTTGTGGAGGATGTGTGTGTGTCATCTGGAGAATGCATTATAGGCCACAGTATGCATTACCAGATGTGGACGGACATATCCCTACTGTGATTGCTTGTACCTAAGAGAGCTATATGCCAAACAGGAGTGGTCTCAGTAATGGGTGCAGGTGAATACCAGTGGTTACTGGCATTGTATAGTACCTGAAGGATCCAAATGTTGCTGTGTGTCCTACATCTGTGTGTCAGTTGTCAAGACATCATCTAACGATTGGTTATGGTCAGGCAGTTGAAGTGATGTATACTACCAGAATGCAGAACAATGACAGATAGTAACAGTATCACCCACAGCACAGTGTCAAACCATGTCATCCACACATGTGTAGTCAGGTTCCGGAATGTGTGTAGTACAATGCATACTGGTCACCAATAGAAACTATGGAGTGTTACTGTGTAATACAGAGCATGTCACCCTGGCCATGTGTCCATTATGCACATACATGCAGACAGTGCACCTCCACCATGTTCACAACTGTACACCTGCAAATCTGTGCTACACACATCCCACACATACTGTCCACTCTCTAACACATGCTGCCAATACTGCACGCATCAGCCAAGTGGCACGTAGCCAGACAATACACAATTGGAACCAACACTGGTGTAAACAACACTACAATGGCAATCATAGCTTTAATGCATCATTCCTGCTCAGCTACACCTTCAAGCATATCATTACATTCTACTGCTGACAACATGCTAACATTGCTATACTGCTATATAGACACCCTGTGCATCAGCACCATGGTAGCCTGTTCCTGCATCGATGTTACAGATGACAGGAGGTGGCACAGGTTTCATCATATGCAAAGGGTGTGTTGTTGGTTTGCCAGAGGCCTACAGTGAGCCATCCAATTGACATGTATGTGTGTGTGTGTGGGGGGGAATACTGGAATGGGCCAATGTTGTTGTAATGTGTGTGGGTATGTGTTAGCCCTAGGTGTCTGGAGTATGTGTGTGTGTCTGCATGCACACAGTTCCACCACGTGGCTGCCATATACGGGTATTTGTGGGACAGCCACAGACTGTACCTGCGAGGCTTTACAGATAACCGTCTCTGGCCATGGATATGGTACCTGTGCCTGGCAGGGGTGCTACTGACACTATCAGGTACTAAGCCAGACTGGGTACTATCCCCAGAGGTGGATGGATGTACACTGGACACAGGTCCCTGCTGGGACTGTCCAGAGCCATGTGCACATGGCCTTCTAGGATGTTCTATGGACAGCCCACCTCAACATTGCTGGGGCTGGTACTGGCACTACAGGAGCGGCTGTGGCTTGAGGGACGTCCACGGTGAATGCCAGCTGCTGATGTTGCTGGCATATGTCCACATCGATGTCTCAACCGTCCCGCACTGTCCTGACACATGGACATGACATTGCGGAGGATATCTAATGGCTCTCCCCAATGTCTATCAGTGACCTCGGTGTAATGACGGATGGCACCTGCTAGGTCATGGATACTGTCAATGACGGCAGTGTTATGTGCCCTCTGTGCCCTTAGTCCCTGTCTGGTGTACTGTTCCATATGTGCCTGTACCTCCATGATAGCCTGGAACATGAGTGATGTTGTCAGACCTGTGGCATGTCTGCCAGTGGCATGATGAGCAACAGTGCTCCTACAAAACCCCCTGGACATCTGCCTATGTGGTACCCTTCCAGACATCTGGGTATGGCTGCTGTGTTGGTATGCATGTGCCATGGATACCACACTGTCCTGGCCAATGCCAACTGTATGCTGTCCCTCCGCTATGGGCATTGATAATGGATGTATTGGCAGTATGACTGTATGCATGGATGGGGTGGACAGCTGTGTACTGTCAATTGGTGGCCCAACGACAGACCCTGGCAAACACGCCTGTGCCTCAACACACCTATCTTCATTATCACTACGTGGCTCAGTGACATTAGTTTCCCTGCTGCAGTGGACCAGCCCTAACACAGCACCTGTGGGAGGAAAACAGGAAACACACTTTACGACCTGTACATGATGTCGGCACACATGCACACATGAACACATGAACACATGCACACATGAACACATGCACACATGAACACATGCACACATGCACACATGAACACATGAACACATGCACACATGAACACATGCACACATGCACACAAATACACTCCTCACTACAGCAGATACCCACACACACCACCAGCAATCCAAAACATACTCAATAGTGGTTGAAGGTGGGTTAAAGTATCACAAGTCAAACAGTCATATCACACGTGTCAGCATGCAGAAAAGTTGTTGTTCAAGACCATGCAGTGCGAGTGTAGACATCCCTTGTTAATAACAGTATACATGGCTTTGATGCATGTGCGTTGTTGTTCAGTGATTGGCCTCACCCTGGAATGCAATGTGTACATGGACACAACATTGCTGTGCAAGTATTAAAAGGTCTGCAATGTCCTGTGCACCATCACTCACAGGTATACATACCATGGCTGGATGTGTATCTGTGTGTCACATAGATATCCATTTCAGATAACAGTGTCTGTGTCTGTAGCAGATAATTGTGGAGACAGGTTTAGCACATGCATACTATGTATACACACACGATGGATGGTGCATGCATACGTGATGGAATACCATTGCTCAACATGGCCATTGTACAGTGGTTATGGTGAGTGTAGGACATATTGTGGATATGCCAGTGCCAGCCATGACATGGCATGCTACAACATTACTGCAACACTGAACATCACACATACCCAATTTGTGTCATGTGACCTATACACTGAATAGCATTACAAGACATATATGTGTCACTTTGCATAAATGGTGATTGCTATGCATATTGTGTATAGGTGCATATGTTTGCACACAAACAACATTGAGGTGCATAGCAATGACTGCTATGTGTAGTACTGTGGTCACTGTAACTGGATGGGGTGTAGTACTATGAGCCATCATCATCATGCATCATGTGGTCACTCAAGGCTACTAATGTGTGCCAGACCGCCACCTAGCATGCTGTACCTGAACTGCAGTACCGTGGCTACATTCACAATTACACAACCACTTGTTACATGGGTTTGTAAGGTGCCCAATAGGGAGCATTGCCTAACATGAATGTGTTATGTGTTGAAGAGTGTTGCACAGCCCCATGATAGGCCTCTACCCCTCAGGTATATTATGTGTGCTGTGTGGTTGATATGTGGGATACTGAAGTGTGACCTTACAGCGGGTGTCTGGATACACTATGTGTAGCATGTTAAGTTGTACTGCATATGACAAAGTTGTGTATGTTGTGTACATGTGTATCACCTATACCTATCCAATGTCCAGTACGGTGTTGCCACAATTGTGTGCGATGCTCTGTGTATTGCATGTGATTGAGGCAGCTACTGACATTACTGAGATGTGCATAGTCTCACAGCAAACATGCACAGCATGCATTATGCATAGGTGTGTTACGTGTACATGGCCTACACCTCACCTATGACATGCACATTTCATTAGCAATATTACATTTATAACACACTCACCAGCATTGACCGGCTGCCTTGCTGTCACACCAGAGGGACCTACAAGAATATGAGACAGTTTGTCAGTGGCCACAACTGTGACATTGCTACTATGAGTTTGTTAAACTACAATAGTACAACAGTCAACAGTCACAGGTGTACAGATTATATTCCACATATCAGTATTGCACAACACTAGGCAGCACAACTGCTAAACACACAGTACACATCTCACATATGCATAATCTACCAATACAGGTAATAGTAGTCTACAGATAGGGCATGTTACCTGCATGCTCCATGTCAACATGCTGGGTGGCTCTGGCCTCCATGATGACACATGTATGTTGCTGTTCCTGTTGTTGGCCAGGAGCCACCATGCATATGAGCAGCTCCTCCACTCTGTTGAGGGGGGGGGGTGAATGACTATCCCACCACCTGTGGCAAGCTGTTGTCTACAGATATCAGACGCATGCCTCCAGACATGTCTATTTAAATCACTGCAGTGATGGTGTACCTACTCATATGTCTGGTTATGCATGCCTATGTCATTTACCCGATGAACAAGATCTTGCCACAGTGCAGTCTGCTCATGCTGGTCCTGGCTAGTTCTAGAGAACAGCAGGATGTAGTGCTGCACCAGGCTGCTGTGTATTTCCTGTTCCTCTGCAGGTGTATAACATGGGTTGCATTGGTGGCCCATGCCCCTGGAAGACAATTAAACAATATGTGTGAGCAAGTCATGTGGCACACTTAACATTCTAAAGTACAGATATCAATTAACTGCCATATATAGCATCCGATTGGTTGTCAGAGGATACACACGTTCAATACCGCATATTAGTGCTCAGGCCACAACTAGCTGACAGTGCCTGGCACGCTCTATATATCAAACCATGTTCTGCACAGCAGCAAAGAGAAGCCAGTATGCAAGACTATACACCAGTACATGGCACACTGTATGTGACACAATGCTCCACCTAGCCACATGAGGTATATATCAAGCTAATGCATAAAGAAAGATGTCATCCATTGCAATGAATGTAAAGTACAGTTACAGTATTACCAGTATACCACCCTAGTCATTGATGCCAAACCCCTGCCTAACATATGTGCACAGTTGTTAATATAGGTGGTGTACTGCTGTACTAGACTATACATGTTGCTAGATACACACGTATACCCTGTAACACACATATGATTGAGGGCATGGTACAGGCATAATTACACACACATCAGACATACATACAACACACAAATGTATGCCAACCCAGATGAGCTTTACCTGTGTACCATACAGTACTGTGTGTCACTATTTACAAAACCTTATGCCTGAAGTATGTAATCTGTGAGGACTACAGGGAATGCACAAAACAGTGTTTCCCAGCAATGTGAACATACACCATACTGTACTGTTTAGGCCTACAGCTTCCGGCATACCTCTCAACCCGGAAACATCAAAAATCTGGACAAAGGCCCATGAAAATAGGTACAAATCTGTACACTGATTAACATAAAATTTGCATACATAATTATGCAACTCCGCCCACTCCAATGGAATTGTAGGATATTGACGTTCAAACTCAAACTGAAGAACAGAACCAAAATATGGCCCCAGCCAGGCCCAGACCCTGTAGTAAATGGTAACCATTTCTTTTAAATGTGTAGCAATGATTTTCACTAGAAAGGGAGAAGATGAACCTAAGGATTTTGTTTTTGGTGACCGACTTGGGTTTTGTGGTAAAGGTAGGGCATTTAATGGTATGGTAGGCAACATTCTAATTCTTAGCAAAATAATATTTAGTTTGCTAGGACCTCCAAAAGTCATTCTCCATGGCCTACTGATCAGTGGCATAGCTAGAGTTTGTGCCCCGGGGCTGTCAGAGTTTTCCACCCTTCCTCCATCACAAAACTATGGTTTAATGGGCTCCCCCCATACACAGCCCTGCCCCCCGGCTATTTCACCCCATTTACCATAAACACTGGAATGTGCATACTGCTTTACTTTTACAATGATTTGGATTTCATTTAAAACTTTTATTTACATTTTATAACACAAACACTAACAGACATATGCTAAATAAGTCAATACAGTCTCACAATGACAAATGAAAATGGACTTTGCATTAAAACTTCTCTGCCCTTGAAACTCGTTCATTGAAACAGCACTGAAACTCACATTCAAAGAAAATGAAAATGCATCTGGCCAGTGGTAGATAAAGATTATCTTTGGGCTGTTTTCAAACCATAGATCCCTTGCACATGAAAGCAAAACATACATGTGTTCTTCGATGCACCTTCCCGATTGTACTAAATTATATTCCTTGCTCCTTGCATAATACAGCACACTTGTTAGAATGCGCTTTAAATTTGTTTTGAACATTTTTCCAGTAAGCAGTGAAACAAAATGCATAAACCAATAATGACAAAACTGCCCATTTCAGAAAATGTCCATCATAAAAGCCTTACAAACTTCTACAATCCACCATTATTAGTAAATATGCACAATCTCTGCAGAAATAAAAGTCATCTAAATAATTCCACATTAGAGAGATCAGTAAGTAATGAAGAGTTTGCTGCTAGCAATTAGTAAACAACTTTATATTTCATTGTTTCATCTAAAAATAAAGTGCCTGTTGCCCTTGAGGAATAAATTGCCTATGTTGCATTAAAATAATCTATTAATATTGCAAAAGGGAATGGATGGCAAACTGATAACAGGTTCATAGATACTAGGTATCTCCATTCTCCATCAAAAAGGACATTCTTAGAACAACAGCATCCACAACCCCTCTAAAAGTACACAGTGCTGTATCAGCAATCTAGCTACATACTGTGGGAGTAGAAGCCATAGCCTTCTGCAGTAAAAGAAAGTATTCTACCTGTTGTGCTACTAACACAAACAGACCTAAATAAGCAGCGCTAAACTTGTCCCCCTGAAAAACTATGCAGCACAAGACATCCCAAAGCCAAAATTTATGGGGGGGGGGGGCAAAGACCCAAAATCAGGGACACATTTTAAACATTGCTTGTATAATCCTAGAAAAGTTGCTAGAATGAAGTGTTGTGTTACCATGCACTTCCTGAAAGATAGGATGACTAAAACTTAAATGGCTATCATTATTTAATGAATTCAGTTCTCACTGATTTGCCACAAACCACAAATTTTAAGAGGAACAGACCACAAGTATGAGCCATCTGCAGTAAGCAATAATACCACAAAGCAATTGACTTTTGCAGTAAGCAATACCACACCTAAATAATTAGAAGCTTAACAGAAAAAACAATACACTTCTGCAAAAAACAATTGACTTCTGCAGTAAGCAATACCACACAAGGCAATTGACTTCTGCACTGCAGTAAGCAATACCACACATAAAAAAAATCAGAAGCTTAGCAGAAAAAGCAATACACTTCTGCAGGCTGCAGTTTCTTAATTAGAAGCTTATTAGAAAAGCAATACACTCCTGCAGGCTGCTGTTTCCTATTCCAGCTTAAAGGAAAAGCAATACACTTATGCAGACTGCAGTTTCTCAATTAGACATTAAGCTTAATAGAACAGAAAAGCAATGCACTTCTGTCTCCAGCAGACTGCAGTTCTCGCACATAAAAACTGCTTAACCAGAAACAAGCAATACACTTTCTGCTGTTGCACCACCAGAATTAGTAGAGTGTATGTGTCTTTTCTTAAACTCCATGCCACCCGCACACCCATTGCTGTAACTAGCATTGCATTTTTTTTTTGCTTTGGTGAAACTTGAAGTCTAAAGAAAAGATCAAATTAAATCTAAAGAACAGTTCAAATAAGCTAACAGACAAGCAATCATAATGATTGTACTGACGTCCTGTGACCTGGCTTTCAGCTAGCCCCATTTGCAGTCATCCTCACTGACCTAAAATAAACAATTGCAATGCTTTCTCGTACATAAGAACTTCAACTGTCTGCCACTTTAGCCTGTTTCTCATTTCAGCTTACCAGGACTTAAACAGAAAAAAAACACAAATACATAACATCTGCATGCAGAATGCCGTGCCGTTTCCTTTTCAGCTTGTTTCTCTTGGCTCTCGCACACACACATAAGGCAAAGGCAATATTAAGCCTTACAATCTTGTTTTGCCCTGGACTGACCCAAAATAAAATACACAACACTTCTGCCATTCTCGCACATAAAAACTGTATGCTGCATTAGCCTGTTTCTCATTTCAGCGTGCCAGGACTTAAACAGGAAAAAAAAAACACAAATGCATAATGCAATACACTTTCTGAGTGACATTCTGCAGAATTAAAAGCTTAAAAGCAATACCTACACGTCTGCATGCAGACTGCCGTGCCGTTTCCTTTTCAGCTTGTTTCTCTTGGCTCTCGCACACACACACACACACACACATAAGGCAAAGGCAATATTAAGCCTTACAATCTTGTTTTATCCTGACTCTGGACAGGAAGAAGGAAGAAAAAGATAAAGCTAATGTCGCTTTGCTGCACTCACCGCTTGAATAAAACACGTGGTGCATTGGCGCCTTTGCAGCAAGTTAAATTAAAGGAAGTACAACACACTACGAATTAATGCCTCATTGGCTGTGCATTCTGACAGTCAGGTTGTCTGCCTGCCTCTTGGCACGGCCTGTGACATCAGGAGCAAATTCTAAAAAAAAAAACAACGACCAAAATTCAGAAATTAAAGGGCCACTCGTGAATTAGTGGCACCCCAATATTTTGTCCTCAAAACCGGTATTTACCTAGAATTTCAGTACGATTGAGAGGTCTGGCTTCAGGTTGTACTACAGTTCATATGGGAGTTGGATTCACCAGCAGTACCACTCACTAAGCATACATGTATTGCTTTAGCCTACAATGGGACACCACAGTCGACAGCAAGGGACTACATCACACCGTATGCCATACTACTTTTTGTGCCTAGCAATAGCATACACATCTTTTGCTGGGATCACAACTAGGGCACAAACTACCATGACAGAAACAATTTCACACTAAGCTATCACACCTTTACAGACCTTGCACACATTCACCAACACATTCACTCAGTCAGCCTCACATAGCAATTATTGCACTAAGTACATGTGTGTGTGTGCTTCGTGTCATAGGTAAGTAATACACTATTGGCCCTAGGGCCTACAGCAGCCTAGCCATACGCTACCCTGTAATTTAATTTCACTTGCCCCTGTCAACCAGAGCCACAGAGATGATTCCCGGGGTGTATTTCCTATCTCCCAACCAATTATCAGGAGTATTTATGACAACTGCTAATGAGGAGCTTTGCTTGCTATTGATAGGTGGTTTGTTCCAGAGTATGGCATGTCTCTGAGATTGGAATCTATCCCTCCAGCATGTGCTGTTTAGTGAGCTGACAAGGTTTAGGGCCCTAGAGCGTGTATCTGTGAGGGATTGTAATATGTTTACGTGGAGGATGTCCAACGGCTATGGGTGTGACATAGCTCTGTAGGTTAGACAGAGGTCACCTCTGGGTAGGCGGTACACAACACAGTCTAACTGTGGTTTTGTGAGTCGGTCTGCATAGGGCATCTGTTTGAGGCCGGTATTACTCTTTGTGAGGTATGTCTGTGGCCTTTCCAGTTGCTGTAGTTGTCATGTGAGGTACATACCACATGGGGCATTGTACTCTATAATGGGTTGTAAGTGTGATGAGTAGAGGGGAACACTGACCTATATTTCCCTAGATGACATACCTTTTGTGGTGACGTGTACCATGTTGACAGATTACATGACTAGTGTGGCACTGTGATTATCAAAGGGGAGGCTACTGTCCACCTGTGTCCCATGTTCCCTTATCACACCTTCGGTGTTAGGTAGACTACCACCTATGTGGTAGTTAATGGGTACAGTGTTTTGGCAAGAAGGGATGGCACTGCAGTGTCAACACTGAGCTTCAGTCCATGCCTTGGTCACCAGGCACCTGTTGCAGTAAGTATGACCCCGTCTCTCTCTCTCTCTCTCTCTCTCTCTCTATATATATATATATATATATATATATATATATATATATATATATATATATATATATATATATATATATATATATATATATATATACACATACATACACACATACACATAAACATCCATTGCTGTACATATAGATGTACATATAGGCACATATACAGTCCACTTTTCATGGTGGGAATATCAATTATGCGACAGTTGTGAGATATACAGTTATGTAATAATACTGCACAGTGTTGTGCAGAATGCATTGAAGGTGTCCTCAGCCCATGTAGCTTTAGCGGGCCTCACTGGCTGCAACACTGCAAAACTGACAAATCATACCCACAGCGTTTAACCACAATATGTCATATACCAGCACTGCATGCTGTTTTCTTTGCCACACACTACAACCTACATAGAGATATGCACATAACAACCTCCAACAATATATATATATATATATATATATATATATATATATATATATATATATATATATATATATATATATATATATATACACACACACACACACACACACACACACACACACACACACACACACACACACACACACACACACACACACACACCCTTCACAAACAGTTGCAGTATGTCCCTTGCCCTATGCACATGTACAGATACATATAGATACATACTGCTGCCACATATGGATGATTCACAGTATGTAGAGTACTCTACATGCCAGCAAATACATATGTGTTACATACCTTTCCTTTGTATTGCTCTGTTCCGTCTGTTTTTAAAGGAAATACATTTTTTATTTTGGGGGTTTTTCTCTGTCTGTTGATGTTGCTCTTTCTTTTTCTGTGTCTGTCTGTTTCTGTCTCTTTGTCTATGTCTGTGTCTCTGTCTCTGTCTTGCTCTCGCTCTCTCTCTCTCTCTCTGTTGCTGCAATGATATTATTGCATGTGTGGACAGCAAGTACAGTCTGCTTTTCTAGGTATCTGCACATGTGCACATGATGGCCTCTGCACCAATTGGTGCCCACCATTTAGTAATTGCATGCAGACTGATGTGTGGTAATTGCAGTACTCACTGTCATTGCAGCCCACTGCTATAAAATACTAAGTTAGGTAGGCATAGCCCTTTCAGCTTTCCAAAGTAGGGCCCATGCTTGTTTGCTGTGGACACCATTGTGTCAGTCAGAAGGTTGGTATACTTCTTATATCTGAAGCTAGAGTTCTAGCCAGTGATTTGCATGTTGTACTCAAACCTGAATGTTGCTGCTTCTAGTACACACTTGTCAGTGTAGAATTTTACTCACCCCTCCAAATGCTAACACACGATACATGGAAGTATGTACTTTCTTTTCTAATTAGACAATTAACTGCCATATAAAAGTAGTTATTGCAATATATTCTTCTGGCACATGAACTGTTTTTGAACTACTATACTGTAAATATTAATTTACTCACTTCTGAACAGTTTGTGGGTTTTTTGTGTTGACATTAGCACGGGCTGCTCAAGACAGCTGGACAAATTTCAGTACTGAGTATGCCTACCTACATCCTTCGTAGAGCCTGAATACACAGGTATATTGTTCTTTTGGGTAGGGGTGCAGAAGTACAGAGAGCATTATTTATTATTGTGTGATGTTTATCTTGCTGAACATACAGGGTTGCTGTGTACCTGTTAGTCTATCAAGGCAAGTAATCTGCCTGTGTAGCTCCCACCTGTGGACATATCCAGATGGTAGCCAGAGGTTAGCCTATTATTCTTTGTCTGTGCACCACACCGGTCTTTTCAGCACTGGAACAATGGCATTGTCACAGTTGGTTGCTACCAGTACATGGCTACATCCTTTAATATTTCTGTGTTGTACTCCTACATAAGGGTATGCTTGTGGGACTCCTTCCAAAGCTATTTGCAGAGTGTGTAACAGCAGAAAAGCTGATATGCCTGTGTGTTTCTGCCTTTGCCAGGCCTGTGATACACTCAGGTATATATTTGAACAGCCTCAGGGAAAGGTACATATAAGTGAGGTACACCTGTAATATATTGAAGACATTAAGTTGAGACTGTGAGAGACTCAGAGCATATGTATTAATACACCTTTTCTGACGTGCAAGCAGTGTCTACTCTTATTTATTTATTTATTTATTTATTTCAGTTTGATTACCGGGGAAGTCCACTGGGCCAAGAAGTGCCCATTTTCAGTGGAGGCCCGGGGAGAAAAGCTCCACAAGCAATACAATGAAACATGGTTACATAAAGTTAATGGTAAAATACAAGAGTAAAGATTCATGCAGTCCATTCATTCATGAAAAGCTCCACAAGCAATACAATGAAACATGGTTACATAAAGTTAATGGTAAAATACAAGAGTAAAGATTCATGCAGTCCATTCATTCATGAAAAGCTCCACAAGCAATACAATGAAACATGGTTACATAAAGTTAATGGTATAATACAAGAGTAAGATTCATGCAGTCAGGAAATACATTTACATAAAATGTGCATAATGAGCAAGCAAAATAAAGCAATACAGTGCAGAGTAAAATAACAAAAATACATAGATGTGCAAAAGTTTTTTTTTTCTTTGTCTGTGCACCACACCGGTGGTGACATTATTCATTAAGTGTAATTCCTCACTTTTCTGCCTAACGTCAGTACTTTTCAGAGGGATTCAGAGGGACACAGCTAACATTTGTTTATGAATCAGGGACATCCCTGACAAGCATTCACAGTTGGGAAGTATGGCCTCTGCCCTATTCAAATATGCCAGTGTTTATCCTGCTCTGATACTGTGTGGGGTTTGTAAAGTGCTACTGTAGCATTATTTCCTGATAGAATGGCTGGTTCTCTTTTCACAGTCATGTCATGCAATTCCACAACAACTGCTGGTAAAGATCCACAGAACAAGATTTGTGTTGTGGCATTCCTGTTTTCCCTTTACATTCACTCATTGTAATGCATGATATATTTATTACAGCACCAACTTGTTGTATGTCTACTGTGGCTTAGTGGTACTTCATGCAATGTAGTAGGTTTGGGGTTCGAGACTGACAGAGGTGTTTTATTTTGCTGCTCAGCAGAAAAAGGGACCTGCCATGCAGAGTGACTAAGGCACTTTTAAGCAGTTGTAAGCGGGTTTGCATGAGTTTGCGCGACACTTAATGATGCTTAGCTAAGCACACACAAGCGCACACTCGCACACACCCACTAACTACTGCTTAAAAGTGCTAACTCCCACTAACCCCCGTGCTAATTTCTTTGAAAGAAATGAAAATGGGGAGAGAGGAAAGTGGAGAAAAAGGGGGCACAAAGAGGGAAAGACATTAGGGAAACCAGCTCAGGATGTGCAGGACAGGTGTAGGGAAGGTCCATAGCTGCCCATTTCTTTACCAGAAACAGCTGTGCATATGTTAGAAATTTTGAGTGAAATTTGAAACCTTCCACCCCTGAGAGAGGGGTGAGGACAATAAAGAATGTTGTACTGCCAATTATAATTATCAGTTTACATGTCCAGCGGACATGTGTGCAAAATGGGCAGCTATGTATGGGGCATACTTTTTTTGTGGGAATAGATTGCCCTTTTTTTGTTTTTACACGTGAGAGTGGAATGTGAGGTAGAGGAAGTAGGTATATCTGGGGAGGTAGGTTGGGGAGGTAAACAGACAAGACAAACAAGATGCATACAGGGGCAAAATATGACACATGTGGTGGGTGAACACAATTGACAGGGATGGATGTTTGTATATCGCAAGCCCATGAGCCCACAGATGGCAACAGTGGAACTGAGATCCCCACCCATTGGCAGTCACCACTGCACCTTCACAGCCCAGAGGGTGGCTGTGCTGGGGGCTGAGTAGGAGGGACAGGCTCACCCGTGAGTCGCACTACTTGTGCCTCTAGCTGGCATAGAGGATCAGCGACCGAACGCTTGATCTCCCTACGCACCACAGCCAGGACCTTTCGGAGGGTGATAGGTGGCCCTCCTCTGGCTACGCTTGCATGGGGGGATGAGCCCCATCCCCTGCAGCTGTTCCACCCAAAGGTGGCAAAGGGCCACTGGAAGAGGAGGTCCCAGGCTGGGCACCGGACATGCCGGTGCCAGGTGCCATCGCCAGCTGAGGTGGGAGAGGAGGGTCTGCTGGGACCGGCCTTCCCATATGTTCTATGTTTAGCAGGATTTAATGACAATATGGGTTAGTAACAGACAACAACATTCCAAATTAGTTGTAACAGCATGCAGTAGTATTCCCATTAACCCAACACACAAGAATTCCAACAGTTGAACAGCAAGCATAACGCATGCATATTTAGAACAACAGTGGACATTCCAACAGCATGCAGGGTTGATTGGTGGCAACAGGCCACCAAGATTGTGGTATGTGAACAGGGCACATACATTAAAGTACATGCAGATATTTATAAACCAATAGGACATATGTTCCAACAAAGTTTTTCAGATTACACATACCCATTTAGGTGTGGAATGGCATTATTTATGACCATAAAGTAGGGTGTAAAAAGATCACTCCATTAACAACTTATATATACTTAT
>NC_056746.1:1441275686-1441330686 GCF_019279795.1 Protopterus annectens | reverse complement strand
CTATTCGGTATATTGCATTCTCGGGATTCACGGCTTTCACGCTTACAGTGTCGTGATTTTGCATTTCGAGCATATTTCAATTCGCATTTCTAAACGGGAACCATATATATATATATATATATATATATATATATATATATATATATATATATATATATATATATATATATATATATATATATGTATATATATATATATATATATATATATATATATATATATATATGTGTGTGTGTGTGTGTGTGTGTATTCTGATGTATATATATATATATATATATATATATATATATATATATATATGTGTGTGTGTGTGTGTGTGTGTGTGTGTGTGTGTGTGTGTGTGTGGGGGGGGGGAGGTAAAGTGCTAGCTGTTTATTTTCATCTGTATTTTTTTAATTGTTTTCACATAATAGATTGGGCTACAAGGGTTGTTTTGAGTGTCTGTGTACTTTTCTTGATTCAGTTGTTTGCCTCCTGAAGTTCCCATTTTAGTGTCTTAACTTAAATATTCTGATAAATCACTTTTAGTTCAAGTGGAAACTGTTAATCTTTTGTAGCACCTGACACAATTTCTCCTTTTCATTAATATAAACACACAATGTCAGTGTTGGTGTGATCTTTAACTACTCTTTTTTCATGTTCTGATGTTAGATCCCTTTCTTTTTTCTTTTCTTTCTTTTTTCAATTTGCATTGTGCTTTGGCTTTATGTTTAAACGCTTACATTTGCATCTATTTGTTCTTCTTGAAAAAAAAAATTCAGAGTGTCTTTTGTATAAATCATCCATCTCTTTGTCTCTTGCATTTTTCTACTTCTTTTGTTGGTCTAACCACCTTTAAAATATCTCCCATATTTTATTTTCAGGCTTGTTGACCACCTGTTTCACCACATGTATGAGCTTTCTGTTTGAAGACAGCACCCTCTTACTGTGTTTACATTTTTACAATCTGGGAGGAGTTTAATAAAGCTTACATGGTATTTTTTACCATGTAGGCATCAAGGCATGTTGCTTACATGAATGTAAGCATGTTTGCGATCCAGTAAGCAATGCTGAGTGGCGCTCATTGATACCAGGAGCATTGCTGGCATCAAGTCAAATGATGCACTATCCCTAGCATGTATTTTAAGATACAAGACGGCTTGTATATAATATAAAACTATGTAAATTTAAATATTTTAACAGATATGTTTTTTGTTTTATATGGAATGTTTATTACTGCACACACTGCTTTTTATGATGTTTTATTTTGGTTTATTTATTTATTCTGGGTAGCTATTACTTACTTGATATTCTAGCAAACAAGGTATTGTTCAGCAGGACTTTAAGATTTGGTGAACAGGAACTTTAGGGGATAATTGTTTAATTTAACTACCCTCCTGCTTTTTCATCATTGATTAATCAAGCACTAATTAATAGCTGTATTTAAAGGTTATTTTTACTGAAGTTAACTGACTCTGAAGATGCCCATGAGGGTGAAAGCGCTTAGTCAGTTCAAGTTACTGCTTTTTTATTTCTTCATTCATCAAATTGTGAACATTTGAGAGTATGTAGACTGTCAGTCTGTTGGTGGTGTAACATTACCAACTGCAGTCACAGATTAAGTACAGCACACAGGTGGGGAATGATGTGAACAGTTTGAGTGAAGTACAGTACTGCAGAAACAGGGGCAGATGTTAATGTCTGTAACATACAAAATCCCAGACTGGAGTACAGGTAGGTGTGGACTGGAGTCACCACAGTAGTACTGACAGTCCCACTGGGCATGCCTATACACTTAATTAAAATGACCACAATCCTGTTGCCCCTTTATCAAAATGACCTGTTATGTATAAATGTCTATACCTATACATATCCGTCTGTGACTATCTCTTTCACACATGCATAGTATATCTATCGCTATGTAGTGTTAAGTAGATATGTTCAGATATATATAGCTACATATATTAAAATGATACATACACCCCCCCCATATATCCACCTAACACATATACATATCATACAAACATGTAGCTACAGTTATATATACATCCCTATTATATATAGAAATATGTGTGTGGATGTTTGTATTGTCCGACATACCCTAATAATGGTGAGTACATCTCCACTATCACACAGCCATTCTATTGCTCAAATGATCCCAGCTAAGGGTGCAACAGTATAAATTCCACATACCCCTAGACCACTGTGCTTACTGGATGTCACCATGTAGACAGACACAGGTGAGCAGCTTCTGTAATGTATAATGTTGTCAAAGCATTTGTGGACAGGGCAACTTGTTCCTGCCAGAGGTATGCTATGTAACTGTATGCAGCCACATATGGCCATACTGGTTACTGTACACACATAGGGAGGATAATTACAGTTATCCACTGCTAGGATACAAGATTCAGATAACAGTATGAAACAATATCACACTGCAGGCCACGGATGCTGGTCAACACAGGCCTAGTTTGTGTGATGCACAAGTACTGTGCCTGCATTCACACATGCAACAGACTTAATGTGTGGAACATGTGATAAGTGATGTGAGCTATACTGTATAAGACTAGATAGGTAGTGGTTCTAATTTCACTCCAGCCCACTTGTATGACTGTATCAGTGTGTGTGTATGGACATACCCTCATGGGCTATCCACCTGCAATGGTTATGCACTTTCTGGCCCTGTAAGTTGCTGCTGGCTTCCATACTAACCTGTTCTACAAGGCCTGATGATGTCAGCCACCTTAAGACTATCATCTGACAGTGTAATATCAGATGTAAGCGTGGCACATGCAATAAGTACTGTGATCTATAGTGTATATGACTAGATAGGTAGGGGTTCTAATCTCATTCCAGCCAACTTGGGGCATGTGTATTTATCCATATGGCATAACCTTGGTAGCCAAGACATATGTAAGGTTTTGCAGTGTTTTATTTGTAGTGGGTGATGTGAACCCCCCAAAAAAGCACTGACCACAACAAGGCCTGCATATGTCATCAAGTCCTAAAATGATAGTACCAGCAGACATGAGGTGTACTGGGTGCTCCAAGAACTGTGATCTGTAGTATGTACCATTACATAGGTAAGTGTGCACACCTACATAAAGCCAACCTGCACTACATGTGTGCTTTGGTATGTCCTGTACACACTTATTGGAAGTGGTGCTAGGCTAAATGTACCATGTTTTTGTGTGAGCCTGTTAGAGCTTTTTACAACATGTTATAGAACCATAGGATGATGAACACAGAGAATACTGTAGCCTTCAACTGTCACTGGTCAGAAAGATGTGGATGCATTCAATGTTGTACAACCAATACTGACAGGTTTGGGATGCACATTCCAGACTGGCACTGGTATAATGACTGTGGCAGTCATCACAGCTATCATTGTGTGAAGTGGCACCCTTTCCATGTCACTACACAGGAATATTGTACAACTGTAGCAGCCACACAGGTTGCAAGGTACACCAATACACTTTGTAGAGAACATGTCCTATGGAGTCCATATCAAGACCATACATGTATAGTCTGTCTCCTGTGGAGGGCATGTGTATGGCTCCATACAGGGAGGTGTCAGTTCCCACTGTGTACCTCCTGTGTATCCATTACAGGATTAACATGTGTCACCTGTGCTACACATCAACATCAGTGTGGTATACATAGTACAATTTGGTGAGACAGGTATGTAAAACAGGCAGTACACCCTATATGAATTAGCCCCCCCCCCATGCATGTCACACACATCTGCTGTGATACACATCATGTGCAGGTTACACATTGGGATGCAGAACAAAAGTCATAACTGTTGCTGAGCACTTGTTGATACTGGACACAGGATATATATAGATGTGTCATCTCCATCAGACCTTGGTGGCACTTATGAAGAGTAGCAGACCTCACAGATTAGGGATGCATGAGTATGCTGAATACCAACATTGTCCTTGTTAGCCTGTTATACACATATGAACCTATAGGGCCATGCAGTTATAGTGCTCTACCTTGCTGATGACATATGTCCATTGTGCTGACATGCCATCCTGTGCTGCTGTATTTCCACTATGTATTCATAGGTTCATAGGTTCATAGGTTCATACTAGGCTATCTGCCCGAGGGCATTTATAAGCCTAGCCCATTGTTTTGTGGCTTACGCCACCCCTTTAGTATGGGGAACTATACCCATTATTTTGCTGTGCCTCTGTCGAGCAGTGACACTGAGGTAATTCCTGGGGTATATCTGCGATCTCCCATCCATTGGTCAAGATTTCTCTTGAACAAGGCCAGCGAGGTGCTCTGCCTCACATGTACCGGGATTTTGTTCCACAGCATAGGAGTCTTTGAGTGATGAATCTATCCCTCCAGCACGCCCTATTAATAGCCTTGTCGAGGTTTAAGTCTCCGCCTTGTGGCTCTGATGGATCTAGATTTTTGAGGTGAAGCATATTCATCAAATCTGGGTTTGACATGGCCTTGTATGTTAGGCAAAGGTCACCTCTGAGCAAGCGGTGCGACTGAATAGAGCTGGAGTTCTTTCAGTCGGGCAGCATAGGACAGATTTTTGAGACCCTTTATCCTTTTGGTGAGGAACTTTTGTGGCCTCTCCAGCTGCTGCAAGTGTCGGGTCAGATACATTCCGAATGGGGCATTGTACTCAATCATTGGTCTGATGAGTGATGAGTAAAGGGAGACTATGACCTCCTTGATCTAGATGAGAATCCCTTCATGATAAGGTGGGCAATGTAGAAGGACTTCCTAACTACTTTAGCTACATGGGTGTCGAATGACAGACTACTATCAACCTGGGTCCCCAGGTCCCTGATAACTTCTTCTGTGCTCAGTGGATTGCCACCTATTTGGTAGCTAGGGGTAACCTTGTTTTTCCCGAAGGGTATGACTATGCATTTTTTGACATTTAACTTTAGGCCGTGGCTCTGGCACCAGTTATCCGTTTCTGTGAGACCCTTCTGAAGGATATCTGTGTCAGATGTGTTTTCTACTATGGCCCAGTTTGCAGTCATCTGCAAACTTTGTCAGCCATAACCCTCCTGTGTTTGCTTGTACTTGGAAAAGTAGATGCCAAACAAGAGTGGGCCCAGGACTGAGCCCTGTGGGACACCACTTGTGACAGGCTTTGAGTCTGACATGGCGCCAGCAACTCTGACCCTGTGGGTTCTGTCACTCAGCCAGTTTGCAACCCATCTTGTGATGTATGGGTTAACATTTAAGCTGATGAGTTTTTCAATGATACCCGGGTGGGGTATTGTATCGAAGGCCTTAGCCAGATCGAGGTAGGCTGTATGGACTGCCTTTCCCTCATCAATGGCTTTGGTGACTGTTTCGAAAAAGTCAACCAAGTTTAAAAGGCATGATCTGCCTTTGACAAAGCCAAACTGGGTTGGATCCAAAGTCTGCAAATTCCCTATGTCTTTATTTATGAGGTCCATTATGATCCTCTCCATGGCTTTGCAGATAAGGCTTGTCAAGCTAATGGGCCGGTAATTTCCAGGGTCTGTGGAGGCACCGCCTTTGTGAAGTGGGACCACAGTTGCAGTGCGCCACTCCCTGGGTACGTATCCAGAGGTAAGACTTTGATTAAACAGCTGTCCTAGCTGTGGGTTTAATTCCTCATTGAGTTCGTGGAGCACACAGCCGGGGACACCATCGGGTCCCATGGATGCTGTGTTTTTTGCTTTGGAGAGAGCAGTTCTCACTTGGGCGCTGGAGATGTTTGGGGGGGCTGCACTCATTTGGTATAGATATCTCTCCTTTTGGGGGGGAGAAGTTTGCACTGAACCTGTCAGCCAGTATGTTGGCAATGTCTGTAGGATCAGTAATCTTCACATCATTTTGAACTAGTTCTGAGCATATCTGGGAGTTTCCTCCTAGGTTTCTAACATAGCTAAAGAAGGCCTTATGATTGTCTTTTGAGTCTTTAGCTATTTTTCTCTCGAAATTTGCTTTGGATGATTTTATGAGAGCTCTTAGTTTTTTACTTATAGTGATCAAGGGTGTCTTACCTTTTAAGGATTTTGCTCTATCTTGTAGTAGCTTCCTCCTTTTGTTGTAGAGTTTGTTTATGGCTGGGGTCCACCAGACTGGACGCTTGCCTTTGGTACAAAGAGTCTTTGTTTTGCTTGGGATTGCCTTATCCATGCAGTCCTGCAGGTGCTGGTAGAAGGCGTTTGTAAGTGATTCAGCGGCTTGAGTATTGTTTTCCGCCAGCTCGGGGCCTGAAAGGAGACCACACTAGTCTTTAGAAGTGTGAAGTCGGCTTTTGAGAAGTTCTTTACTGTGGTCTTTTTATTTCAGGTGGGGTGGGATGAGGACCTCCAGCGAGATTAGTTTGTGATCTGATCTCACCAGTGAGGGGTATACTTCCGGTGTTGAACATTGTGCTCCCATGTTCGTGATGATGAGATCAAGTATGTTATCTCCTCTTGTGGGGATGGTGACTAGTTGTTCCATGGCATTTGAGTTTATGAATTCCAGGAACTTTTGGGCTAGGGTGTTTGGGCTTGAGTAGTGTTCCCAGTCTATATTAGGGTAATTGAAGTCACCTAGTATGATGGTGTTTGGTGATACATTTATCCCTCTAGTGTTTTCAGGAAGGCCATGTGAGTTTCCTGAGTTTGTGAGGGTGGCCTGTAACATGCTACAATTTGCAGAGCAGTCTTGCCTATGGTTAATTGCACCTGGATGGTCTCCGATGCATCGCAAGGTTGCCACCAGTCTTGAGGTGTGGGTGTCCTTGATGAATATGGATACCCCCTCCTTTCTTGGTATTGTCCGGATTTTGGGGCGGAACGCATGATATGAGGTAAAACCTGATAGCTGGGGTGCTCTCAGGAGCCTTGAACCAGGTTTCTGTCACAGCACAGACATCGATGTTCTCCATACTGAGAAGGGCCTCGAGTGCGTGCATTTTGAGATTTAGACTTCTGGCATTGAGCAGCATTACCCTTAGTTTTTTCCTTTTTGTGTTCTAGGGTGGTAGGTTTAGAATTTGAGCCTTGCCTAAAAAGGCACTATGGGGTGGCAAGAGCCTTTGCCAATATCCGAATCCCAGGGTGACAGGTGCAAGCCGTCCCTTGCGAAGCAGCGTGGCTTGTCCAGCATGTCATCCCAGGCAGACAGATACTGGATCCCCTTTGAATGACACCAGTGTTTAAGCCAATTGTTAAAGCTGATCATCTTATCTCTGTATTGTGGCATCATTCTTGGTGAAGGTAGGATACTGCTCAAGGTCAGGGTCATACCTGCCTGGGCTACATAATCAGAGAGCTCCTCAATGTCTCTTTTCATGTAGTCCAAGGAGGTGCGTCTCAGGTTGTTTACACCAGCGTGGACAATGACTGAGTCATATTTGTACCTGCTGTTGAGAGACCTGAGTGCTTGCGTTATGTGGCGGATTCTAGCGCCCGACAGGCAGCTTACTGTGACCTTCTCCTTACTCAGTCTGGTGAGCGGGACATCAGTGTGTCTGACTATGGAGTCACCAATGACTAGTGTGTCTGGCATTGTGTTTGGCCTTAAGGGCTGTGACTGTTTGACACTCTGACTGTGAGGTCTATGTGTTGCGGGTGTTGTGTTCTGAGGTGGTGGTTGTTTGGGTGTCTGCTTTGGTGGCCTCTGCTGTTTTGGTAGATTTTTGATCAGAGCCTCCGAGTATGTCTTTGTGTGTTTATGTGTATGATTTGAGGTTGTAATGGTACTATGTGAGACTGGGTCTATAGTGTGTGTGGTAACCTTCTCCTCCTGACTGGTCTTGCCAGTCCTATGTTGAGAGAGCTCAGCCTCCAGTTTGGCCATATAGTTGCATCTCTCGCATGTATTTGTGTTTTGTGGGAGGAGGAAAGGGTTGTCTGTGTACATGAGGCAATTGAAACATTGCCTCAATATTCCCAGGTTCACCAGCTGAGCAGGAGAGGACACTAGCAACTGATCACTCGACATGCTAGAAGGGTAGACACCAACAGACTCCTGTAACAGTAACATAAACAGGCCTGTAACACACCTGTCATTGTTTTACAACTATACAGCCAGTTCAACAACATAGAACATAAGGATCACATAAGGTATACAAATGTATGTGGCGTACACGTGACAAATGCCAGCATACAGTATCTCCTTAACCACTACAAGTGGCATGGTGAACCAACACTGCATTACACAAGTACATCTTAAGTAATATAGTCACTCTTTGCATCAGACCTACAGCTTTATTTCCCTGCATCAATGTCAAGGATGACAGGGATGTGGCACAAGTATCATTACTTGCACAGGGTGTTGTGTGGGTATGCAGGAGGCCTAGGCTAGCCCAAATAGTAGACAGCATGTGTGTGAGTCAGGGGTGAGCATGTAAGATGGACCTTGGAGAGGTGCTGTGTGTGTCTGTAGGTGACCTGCATTTGACTGAGGTGTGTGAGTGTGCATGTACACAGTCAAGCTCAGTGTTAGCCCTACACATGTGTATGTTGGACAGCTTTGGACCATACATGGTAGAATTGACAGTTCACCATCTCTGGCTCCAAACATGGGAACTGGCTCTGCCAGGAATTGCACTGCCACCTCCATGCCCATGGTCAGAAGCGGTACTAGTACCTGACGGTGACTGCTGTCTGCTGAGTCCATGTCCCCCATGGGACCACCCAGGGCCATGAGCCCATGGCCTGCCATGTCATTATGTGGGCAGCACATGCCCTTCTCTATTGCTGGAGGTACTGCCACTACAGGAGAGTGAGTGCACATAGCCACCTGGACTGTCCCTCAGAAGATGGTGTTGCTGCCCTATGTCCACAGGTCTGACGCTCACCTCCAACCACATGCTTCAGCACAGACAATGTGTGGTCCAAGACAGACAGTGTCTCAGACCACCTTCTGTCCACTGCATCACTCAACCGATCCAGGGTGTCCCCAGTGTGGTGTGGGCTGTTACAGATGTCATTGTGTGTGGCATCCATAACTCCAAGAATACACATGGTGTTCCATTCAGAATGTGTCTGTGCCTCCATGACAGCCCAAAATATGCACCTGGCAATGTGACAACTGCAACAGGTAGTGAATGGACAACAGGCCTCCTACAAGCACCCCTGTCAGTCTGCCTGTGTGGGACCTCACCAGTTCTCTGGCTATGGCCAGTGTCTACAATCACTGGAACCATAGTTGTCACAATTTCCTGTTAAATGTCTCCACCCTCTGACTGTCCAATATTTGTGGCCTCCAGGGTTGTGTGGGCATACAGACTGTGTGTGGTGACAATGGGGGAAGAAGAGTGATGTCTACCTCTGGGACAGATTCAGCCCCCAACACCCCCATCTGTGCCTCACTGTGGCCACCATCATCATCAGTGTTCGAGGAGTCACTGACATTAGGTTGTGTAGGGGACAGGCTCCCACCCCTATGGTCACCTGCAATTAGAATAAAAAAGCAGTACATTAATGAAGACCCACAACTGGATTAGCAGTCAAACTGCCTTCTCTGCCTTTGTTCGCAAAACACTACCTTGGAACACAATTCAAATTCAACTCAGGACCTTTATAACCATCACTTGAAGTAAAGCAAGTCAAACCTGAACAGTAATGTTTACCTTTTACTTATTCAGTATGACACTATAATTGAAAAAAAACAATGCATAAAACTCATTACAACAATCTTCACAATTATATGGAAATACACATCTCACTGCCTAATGTATTTGCCTTCAACTTGTATGTTAAAAGGCATTTTAGATTCCTTGCTTAATTTAAACCAGGAGCCTTATCTGCTCTTACCTGTAACTGGCATAGTGTATCTATTTGTTGAACTTCATTCCTGTGACTACCCCCTCTCGAAACATTGGGTACCTCTTCAAGACTGTCATTTAAAAACATCCTACACTGTCTGCACACATAATTAAGTGTATGTAGGGCATTATTCTGGTCCTTAACTGTACTAGACTATAATTGTTCCTGAACAAAACAAGTTCCATACTTAACGAGGGCAGGACCATGGCCTTGGGCAATACCTGATGGACCTGTGAAAAGTTAAGGGTGGGGTAATGTCAGTACCACCGCATGTTGCAGCACAACAAGGTAATATATCCCATATATCTCACATTTACAGTGGTTACTCTGTTACTTGTATTGGTTCCAATCTGCATATGAGTGTATACCTGAGGTTACACCCTTCAAAGAACAAAGACCTGACCCCCACATAAATGTGTCTACAGCCTGATACACTGACTGCTACAGTATTACAATGCTGATCACAGTAAGCTTATCTGCACGCTCCTCAACTGTGGAAATTGTGGCACCCACCTCCACTATGTAAGGTGTGGTGGATGCCTGGGAGCTGCTGCATATGCATAGGTACACCAGGAATTCCTCAGTGGCTGAGAGTAGTTCTGCTGCAGGCCTTCCACCAGTGGCAGCATGATCTCTGGCTATATCCACTGCTCATCAACTTGCAGCATTAATCACATTGGTTGCCCGGTGTTGAACCTGCTCATATGTCCTGCCCTGCTGGCCTGTGGCATTAACATCACGGACAAGGTCTGACCACAGTGCAGCCTCCTGTACACTATTATGTCTCCCTCTGGATAACAGGATGTCTTGATGCTGCCATAGTCCTTGCAAGATTATCTCATTCCCTGTATCCAAGAAGGGGGGGGGGGTGTCATCTGTTGTACATTATTCCTGAAAGACAACACAAGGGGAACACATTACAGGAGCAAGTACATGGACATCCACTATTGGTGGGAGGTTGGCATAATGGTTAAGGCATTTGCCTTACAAACACAAGGTGCAGGGTTTGAATCTCACATCGGGTAATTGGCTAGGCTTAAAATGGCCCACAAGGGCAGTTAGCCTAGTACTAATCTATGAACCTATGTACAGATACAGCAAGGGCAAAATGGCTGGAACTATCCACTGCTTGCTCACACATGGCATAACCCACAGTCTGACAACATACTATGTGTGTGTATACACCTGAGATAGTACCATTACCATGGTACTCCCAGTGTGCCATTACAGGTTCTGCTGCATGATCATCCACCCAGCACTCCAGTCCACTGTGGTGTGTCCCCTAAGGCCAACCACACAATAATATGTCATAGCTGCAGTGCTAGACAAATAGCAGTGTGCTATAACCACCACTACATAGGGACAGTCAGACAACACCAGTGTGCCACACTGACAAAAGACAATGCCACACTGATGTACTGTACGTCCCCTGTAGATATAAGTCAGCAGGGTATCACAAACATGACATTACCACAGGTCTATGACCAGCTTACTGCTGTAATCCCTACTCCCCATACCTCTAACCTCCTATCTGAATTCTGTTATACACAAAAAAAAAAACAGTTACATACCTGCTAGAGTGCAGTACTCTTCTGTTGAACTGTGTGTTTGGTAAATTTTCACAAAGGAGTGCTCTGTGTGAGTAAGATCTCATGCAGAATTGTTCCCCATAGCCAGCTGCCTGCCTTTTAAACATGCTCCCCATCAGCAGGTTACCTCTAAACCAGTATGTGGTTCTAAAATGCTAATTGCAGCCAAAGCAGCTGAATTGCACTTAGCCAATGACATGCAAGCACTGTGCAATATATAAGCCCTTCATATAGACCTGACTCCTTTCTTAGCTGTTGAGATGGACACTAGTGGGTTGAGGAAACTACACTGTCACAGAGGGTAGGTCTGTAGCAGGAATCTTTACATAGAGCTGTATGAACCACAGGCTGCAGCTGCTGCTGCTGCTGGTAGTAGACATAGGCAAAGAGTGTGGACAATTTGGAGGACAACAAACTGTAGGTTTATCTCTGTCAGCTGTGCAACCTTGTTGTAGAGGCAGTGCCAGGGTGAGGGTACCCTTTACACTCTAATTAAGGCATGTGTTTAAAGTACGGATGTTAGGCAGCTGTGTCAATAAGAGAGTACTAGGTGACATATTGTACTGCTGTATGTGAAGTGTGTGCCTACCTGCAGGCATCTGACTTCATGCACTGAAAAATGGCTATATAACTAGCAATGCTTTGTGTGTATAGAGTGTATTAGTGATCCATTAATTTCTATCTTCACAATAATGTAATTAAAATGGAGCACAACACTGGATTTGAACCCAGGACTGTCTGTGGTAAAATGTACTGTATGCAATGGGAAAATGTACTGTATGCAAGTCATTTAACAGAATGAGCTAATGAGTCACTGGTACAGCAGGTGTACTTGCAAGATATATGTGCACACATACAGACTGTGATAAACATTGTCTACATCCATCAGTATGTGCATGGCTTTATATGGCTGTATTGCTGCACCAGATTCCCATTTGGACATGCATTTTGCCATGAATGCCTGAGCAGGTGACTTTCTACATGTTGCTGATAAAAGTGCACATTTACCTCCTATCACAGGCTTCAGTTGCATCCATTATCATGTGTTTGGCAGTCTAGTGGTGTACTATTGCACCAGAATCCAAGGTACACTCCCATTTTTTACATTACTGTTTATTACAGTTTGCATGGTGTGATGTGGTGCTCAGCTCCACTGAAAGACGCCTAATGATAGTAAGGGGAAATTACTATTTTTTTTTTAAACCATCTGTTTTAATTATGAGTTGCGTGGCTTGTCAGGTTAATGCAGTGTGCTTCAGGTCTGATGGGCTTGGGTTCGAAACATGGCAGAGGTGTTTATTCTGTACATATGACTTACCATGTTAAAAGCACATATACTCATTGTAGCTCTGTTTAGCTGAGCAACATGGTTTGATGCTTAGCTCCACGCTAAAAAAAATAAAGAAAAGAAATAAGGGAGATAGAAAGTGGTGAAATGGGGGAAAGCAGGGGGAAAAACAAATTGAAAGGCAGGGAGGGAGGTGCAGGAAGGGTGTAGGAAAGAATCATAGGTATCCATTTCTTGGAAAGCAACAACTGTGCACTTGGACAGCTCTGTATATGAGTTTCAATTCTCAAACCCCAGAGGGAGGGGACAACATAACTTTATTGCCCAGCCTATTTGACCAAATTGCAAGTGTCCATTGGACACTTATGCGAAATGGAGAGCTATGTATGAGACAATATATTTTTTTGGGACAGGTGCCCTTTTATTTTTTAAGGTGAGAGTAGAATGTTGGGGAAGGGGCATAGGTACATGTGGAGGAGGTAAGTTGGGTAAGTGAGGATGCATTTGCAAACAGACAAGATAGCAGACAGGGGTGGTGTGTGACACATGGGGGGGTGAGCACATTTGACTAGGAGGGTGTTGTGGAATCAGAGTCCCATTTGCCTCCAGACAGCAGTAGCATGACTTGCGTCCCCACTCATGGGACAGTTGACACTGCTCCTTCACTGCTCCTAGAATAGCTCTGCTGGAGGCTGGGCATGAAGGCAATGCTGCCCCACAAGGTTGGTCAGCATGCCCTCAATCTGGCACTGGAACTGGCCTACCTTGATGTGCTGTGGGACATGAGGTAAAGCAATATGGTATGATTAGTAACAACCAAACCACCGTTAGTATTAACAGAATGGAACATCATATTAATTAATCCAAATACATATTAATGTATATTATGTGCAACACAACAAAATGTAACATAACAGTCAATATGGTAACAACATGCCATTGTGAAGTAAACCGCACGGCCAACAAAACAGTTAGTTTAACAACATATGTTAATATTGAATCATAATAAAACAATGATTAATCACATTTTCCAAAATATAATTAGTTTAACAAAATATGTTAATATTAAATCATAATAAAACATTACAGTAATGAATAAATTAAGATAAGAGGTGGGGGGGAGAGAAAAAACATTCCATTAGTGAGATTGCAGATAATATCCCTGACAACACTGGTTATACATACTTCTTCAGGTGTGTACTGACAGTTGTGATTACAATGACTACAATTCTCCTATAGCTGTTGTAGCATGTACATACCTCTCAAACTGATAGCATGAGACAATAAGGGGCAAGCACTAACAAATGCAGGTACAAAACTACTCATAATAGTGTCACATAATGTGGACTATAACTACCAAGGTGTTCTGTACACGGATTTGGTAATACATTGCACTCCAGGTATTAATTTATCTGGTAAACATGTGACAGATGGATTAGTCAGTTCTAATTACATTACAAGAAATTGTGACACATGAGTGGCATGTTTGTGTACAGTAATTAAGCTAGACAGGCGTCATGTCTTAGCTGGTAGGCATGGGATTAGAACCCACTACCTCTGACTGCAGGGGACATCTGCAAATATTTTTTATAATTGACTGCAGCAGCTTGGTATGGACAAACAAGAGATACAGCTATACTGGGATTACAATATTTTATTTCTGAATCAACCATGCTGATGCACACATTCTTGCTATTAAGGGTAACATTCAGTGAGATCTAAACACAATATCTGCACATAATATCTGCTTACTTACCCATTACATTTTTGTGTTCTTGGGGTGAGAGAAATTATGAGCATTATGTGAGTGATACTGAAAATGTAGTGCTACATAACACTGGATTTGGATTCAGGATTGCGTGTGGCAAAATGTACAGTGTACAAGAAATTTAACAGACTGAGCTACTGAGGCACTGCTGACAAGAGATTGAATGATTCTTGACTGGAGACCACCTGGAAACATACTATGAATTGTGCAATACAAGAGGCGGGACTTTCCTTTAGCATTCTAGTACTGTTACAGTGTTTTACTAGACTGCAGTGTCAATAGAACACACATCCATGCATGGTATACAACCATACTGCATATATTACTACAGCTTTATTTCACTTTTAACAATACAGGTGAACACATATTACTAAAATAAAATGAAATCATAAACAATGCCTCTAATACCAGTGCAACAAAGAAAAATCAAAAAACAAGAATACTGCAAAATAAAACAAATGGTGAACACCACTAGAAATCCTAAAGAGATTTATTGCCAAGGTTAAGCTCTTTCGGCCAAACGACAACGACCTTCTTCAGAACAAGCAAATCCTACACAAACAATTGTTAAATGATCCACTCTAATGTAACCCAACCAATCAAAAGGCTGCTTCAGTTAAAAGCAATATTAACATAAAATATTGATCTGAAAACATTAAGAAAAAAATAATTTAATATTTTATAGTTAAAATCAACATGACCATTCATTTACATTTGTCATAATAAACCTTTCTACGTAAAACAGCTTTCTAATTCATCCCACTATTTAACCCAGATGCATTATAACCATTGAGCAAAATCTGCCACTTCAATTCCCTATAATTTAGTTCCCCTTCTTTGACGGGAACAAAGCAAGATGAAACACATGAGCAGTCTTTCTAGTCAGGCTCCCAAGCAGAATACTCCCTCCTCACAGATTACTCCCTGTAAAATACAATATCCAAGATGGCTTGCAGAATGACTTCATCTGATCACCTGACTCTAGGTTTTCACAGTAACCTCCTTTGAAGCTGAGACAGGATTTTAGCATATATGGCTACAATACATATCTTAAATGTTTATGGCAGTGCCTGGGGCCTCCCCTCCTTTTACCGAGCTAATGAACAAAGGCTTCTTCCAGACCTAATGCCTCTGGTCCTATTCAGCATTGTGGGATGCCATTTTAATGGTTTAACAGCTCATTTACATTTCCCTTATTTTTCTTAAAATAATTCGCTGGTTAACCCTTGTTGTCCCAGTATCCTCTATTAAAACATATGCATTTAATGCATGCACATTTATTTTCATTCCAGCAGGGTACACTGTTGATACATCTACTGCATACCTCTCAACTGAACAGATTTTCACAGAATGTCCAGATTTTTGCCTCAGCAATTTGGTCTGTTCCTCATAAAATGTGTGGATTTCTGGCAAATCACTGAGGATTGAAGTCATTAAATAATTAACACATAATGACATATATTTCAGTTTCAGACTATATTTCCTTCAGAAAATGCATGCTAACAGAAATCATATTATTCTAGCAGCTTTCTACGTTTCTAAGAGCAATATTTAAAATCTCTTCCTATTTTTGGGCCTTTTCCCACCATTATTTTAGGCTTTGTCCAGATTTCTTGCGTTATGAGGTTGAGAGACATGCTCTACTGCTCACTTCTCCTGTCATGGCTGGCACTACCTCCCATCATCACACCTGCAATGAAATAGCACATGATATGGACATGTAAGGAAATACTCTGTCATAATGTGCTTTGAGGGCCCCAAAGTTATATGTCAGTCATCCAGTGTCAGTGCCTAATTTAAGAAAAATTTTTAAATATTGCCCTTATAAACTTAGAAAGATAATAAAATAGTAGGTCTTGCATTAGTATGAATTTTCTAAAGGGTATGTAATCTGAAACTCAATGTCTGTCGTCATTTTCTAACTTAAATCTTTAAAGGTTTGCCACTATTTTGCCAGAAAACCACAATTTTATGAAAAACAGACCAAAAATGTGATGCAAAAATATAAAATAGTCACACAATACAGTTGGGAACCTGTCAAAGAAGGGACACTTTTTTTAATATTAGTTCTGTTAACTTGAGCAGCTGACAAAATAAGAGAATCTACATGCATTTTTGAAATTAAAAGTAAACTATAACTCTGATCATTACAATTATTTATTAATTGTAACCCCTCCACATTTTCTTCCAAACTTGCCATTTTGCAGAGGGATTATTAGGGGGAGAGCAACATTTTGAGCCAAAATCGGAGACAATTGAGAGGTTTGGATATACCCAATTCTATAAAGTGACTTATTTGCACATGCCTCTCATCCTCTTAATGCAGGAAATCTGGACAAGGCCAAATATATTGGGGGAACATACAAACAGTACTGGAAATTGCTCTTGTATAAACCTAGTTGACAAAACAACAGGTCTTGCTTTATCATTCATTTGTCTGAAGAGTATGAAGTCTGAAACTCATGTCTGTCATTATTTAGTGACTTCATTCCTAAATGATTTGCTAGAAAACCACATATGAGGAACTATCCAGAATAAGAATCAAAAATCTATTCATTCTGCAAAAATCTGGACAGTTAAGAGATATAGTTCAGGTGGGGCTGCTGAGTTTGTTGCCCTTCCCCCCCTCACAAAATCATGGTTGAATGGGGCCTCCCCTTGCAGTTATTTCAATGTCCCATTACTTGGCTATTCACCCCATTTACCATAAACACTATAATGTGCATACTGCTTTACTTCTACGATGGTTTGGATTTCATTTAAGTTTTATTTTACATTTTACAGCACAAACACTAATATACATCTGCTAAACAAAGCAATGCAGTCTCACAATAAAAATAGATTTAGCATTAAAACTTCTCTGCCCTTGAAACTCACATTCATTGAAATGTGAAAGATTAACTTTGGTCTGTTTTCAAATCATGGCCCCTTGCACAGGAAACATACATATGTTTTTGATACACCTTCCTGAGTGTATTAAATTACATTTCTTGTATAATACAGTACAGCTGTTAGAGGGCATTTTAAATGTATTGTTTTGAACATTTTTCCAGTAAACAATGAAACTAAATGTACGCACCAATAATGCCAAAACTGCCCAGTTCAGAACATTTCCATCATAAAAGTCTACTCAAACTTCTACAATCCACCAGTATCAGTAAATATGCACAATTTCTGCAGAAGTAAAATTCATCTAAATAATTCCATGTTAAAGAGATCTGTAACTAATGAAGCATTTGCTGCTAGCAAACAACTTTATATTTCATTGTTTCATCTACAAATAAAGTGCCTGTTGCCATTGAGGAATAAATTGCCTATGTTACATTAAAAAATGATAATCTAGTAATATTAAGAATGAATGAATACACAAATAATGCTGGATGTGGTGTCCGGATCCAAAAATCTGCCACAAGACATAGTAATAACACAACTTTATTAACAAACTTTTTAAAGAATAAAACTGCAGTAATTAAGTGCTTTCATCTACTATATAGACTTCATCAGAACACTGACACAAAAATCATGGTTACTTAAATAGTATAGTAAACCAATAAGCAGCAACACCTAATCAAGTAATTAATACTTTACCTCATCATCTTTAAAGTGCTCAGTACTAAATTATGTATATATGTTTAAAAATGTATAAAGCAGGCACCAAACTGAAGTGAACAGTCCCTAAAAAACATATTCTGTGGTTGGACATGCTGCAGATACAGGTACTGTCAACCCCCAAATTTTGAACAATTGTAATGGAGGTAAAGAAAGTATCAGATGCCACAATTTGGACTCGTTTTTCAAATGTAATTTTGACTTTGAGAGCAATAATTACAAATCCAAGACTGATACTAATTCTAATAAAAGTAAAGAGGACAATAGAACCTTAAAAGATCTTATTTTTGATTTTGGTAAAAAAATTAGGTACAGTCAAAAGTTGGCAGCTTGATAACCTGTACCTAAAGCAATGTCTCGATTTAAAAATTGTCCCAATGGGCCTCAGGCTTTTCAAACAGCCCATGGGGTGGATTTAGATGAATGTAACATTTTAGAGTGTAATAAGCTCTTTGATAGTTTCGGTCTTACTTTTACAGAATTCATTATTAACTGTAATGATAAGAAAATTTGTGCTTTGATAGCTGAAACTGAGATGTTAAATGAGACAATTACACGATTTGTTATTCAGTGAATGGGAAAGTTTCTTTTTCAAGCAGTATGAATGGGCCGATAAGAACTGTAAGAAACAGATCGATAGGAAATGTAAAAAATTAAAAAGGGGCCTGAATCAATATGAAAAGCAACAGGTTTACAGATGGGACAACTTGAAAGGAGACTCTGAAGGGACATATAAATGGAGAAATAAACATCATATAAGGGGAGCTGCTTACAAAAATATGGATCATTTTGGTTATAATGATAGTAGGGATTTTTTAGGGACAAGGCAAGATGTTCAGGATATACAAGAGGAACAATTAGGAACAGAACACAAAAACTGGAGGCAAAGGAAATTTCAAAGGGATTGGAGAAACTAGGCCATGAGGAAAATATAGTGAGACACAATGAAGTACATTTTAGTTTAGGAGATTTTAGTGTGTTTAATTACACTGATTTTAAATTAGAAAAAGAACATTTTAGATTATTCTCCAGATGTATGAAATTTGTACCCTCTTCCAGATGTAATATTACAGATTATATTATAGAATTTAAGCAATTTATACATAAACTTAATTTAGCAGTATACTTCCACGATAGCGATAGGGCAAAAGGAAACATTATGTTTAAAAATCCCAGTACCTTTATTCCACTGATAAATTCTACTTTAGCCACTTATGAAAAGGTTGTGACTGATGAAATATGTGAGCTATACAATAGTTCTAAGAATAAAAGAATGAGATACAACCTATCTAAAAATGAATATGATTTGTTAAACCAAATACAAGGTGACCACCAAATTCGAGTTATGAAACCTGACAAAGGGGGAGGCATTGTATTGTATAATACTCAGGATTATATTAATAAAATGCACACAATTTTATTAAGTTCAGGTAACTATGAAATGTCATCGTTAAATGAAGTTAATATAGGAAATCACAAAGTAGATTTATTCCCGGAAGATCTGTTGGAAAACAGAATTGATGTGGAATTATACAATTTTTTGAAAGTGAAACATCCAGTATTAGCTATGATTGTAGGAATACTGAAGGTGCACAAAAATTTAAAGGACCCACCCTTTAGGCCCAACATTTTGGGGAATAAATCTAAAACCTTTCCTTTTGGACAAGTGATAGACAGGTTGTTGAAATTTATGTACAATAAACTACCCCATATTATTATTGATTCATGGGACTTTTTAGGTAGATTGACCCCCGATAAATGTAACAGTGGGGTTATTTTTGTCACAATAGATGTGATAGACTTATTTTCTTGTATTCCCAAGGAAGATGGCCTTAAAAAGTTCAAGGAAAGTATTCAAAAGTATGCTGAGCTTTCATGGGACAGAATTCTACTAATATTGGAATTCATGGATATAGTATTAAAAAACAATTATATATTCTATGAAGGGGAATATTACAAACAAAGTAATAGTGTGGCAATGGACACAGCTTGTTCACCCATTTTTGCCAATTTGGTGTTACTAAATTGGGAAGAAGAACAAGTATTTAAAAGTAAGTGGAATAAGGCTATTAATTGCTATATTCGTTTCTTGGATGACATTTTTATTTTATGGAATGACTCTTTACAAGAATTAGAATTGTTTTTTGATCAATTAAACAATTCCAGTGAATATTTAATATTCACTTATAAAAGTAATTTAAAGGGAATATCCTGTTTAGACATGTTTATTTATATAGAGAATGACCATTTTTGTTCTAAAATACATAGAAAAAGTAAGTTTAGTAATACATACCTTGAATACTCTAGTTGTCATTCTTACAAACAAAAGGCCAGTATCATTAAGGGTCAATGTATTAGGGCAGCAAGGATGACTTCTGAGTTTAATGAAATGGTTAAGGAACTAGATCTTATTGGAAATATGTTTTCTAAAAGAGGATATCCTAGTACTCTTATAGGTAATACAGTAAAATATGTAAAAGAGGAATGGGGTAAAAAGTATCAACCACTTTTGGGTAGGGGTGAGGTGAACTCACAGAATAAACCTAAAGTTGTCCCAATGAACCAGAACCAATTCCAACGGGCATGTATACTCCAATTCGGTAATTTAGCTAAGGATATTCGGAATGTAATAACATGCAACTGGAATATTTTAAAATCTGAGGAAAATATATACAAAATAACAGGGGAGTGTCCAACATTTGGCTTCAACCTTAAAAGTAAATTTGAGATGAAGAAAAGTAATATAAGGAATGGAAATAGGGAGAGGGGCACCCAAACATGTGGAAATTGTAATCAGTGTCATGCTATAATGGAAGAGGCTATGCTTAAGCTGGAGAATTTTAGTCAGTCACATTTAAAATTTCAGTATGGTAATTGTAGGTCTCAACATGTGGTGTACCTGGCTAACTACACAAAATGTCCCTGTTTCTATGTGTGAAAAACTGATAGGTGTTTGAGGAACAGGCTCTATGACCATGGTTACTGTATAAGGAAAAAAGATGAAACAAATGCTTTGTACAGACATTTAAGTAAAAGTCCTGGATGCGTTGATTTTAAATTTGCCATATTAGAGCAAGTAAGGGCAAACCCCAGAGGGGGGGAGCATTACTAAGAAATTAAATGAGAGAGAAACTAAATGGCAAATATTATTAAATTCCACAGTGCATCCAGGGATTAACAATAACATATATCCATCAAAGCCATACTGGAATCAAAAATGTGATGTTATTTTGAGTTCATAGTCATTGGTTTTTAGTCATTAAGTTATTTTTATTCAAGTGTGATAGACAAGTGCACAGTTGATTAAGTTGTTGTATTATATTACAAAGTTCTTAAATATTTTTTATACATTTTTAAACATATATACATAATAATTTAGTACTGAGCACTTTAAAGATGATGAGGTAAAGTATTAATTACTTGATTAGATGTTGCTGCTTATTGGTTTACTATACTATTTAAGTAACCATGATTTTTGTGTCAATGTTCTGATGAAGTCTATATAGTAGATGATGTTACCACCATGCATTTCACTGCCAAGTCTTGATCCCCGGACCATGTGCACTACAGTCAGAACAACATACCACTATGCCAAATTAGCTGTTGCTTGAGCAGGTAGACTGAAACTTAAATGACTATCATTTAGTGAATTCAGTTCTCACCATAGCTCTCAACCTCTTAGCACAAAAACCTGGACAAAGCCAATAATGGGGGAATACAGCCCCCAAAATAGGGACTAATTTCAAATATTGATCTTATAAACAGAAAATTGATAGAATAAAAGGTTTTGTGTTACCATGTACTTTCTGAAGAATATGAAGTCTGAAATTCAAATGCCTGTCATTATTTAGTGAATTAAAAATCCAGAAGACAACAAATTTCACAAAAAAAAATATGAGGCAAATATTTCACAACTGGGGGTGTGTAGGGAATTCAAGTTCTTGCTACGTGCTTCCCAACATACAGGGTTTGAGTCTATCCACCAGGCATATTTTCTGAGTTCTCTGTAGCCACCAGGTATATTTACCTGGGACATTTTACACACACACCCTACCTGAGTCTGTTGATAAAATTGCTGCAAAGTCCATTGCATTCCTGCAAAGTTCATCCATTCCTGCAGTAAAAAGCCAGGGAGAGCAAAGCCTTTCCCCTTCCTGCCAGACTAAGCTGCTATCCAGACTGCAGACGTTGCAGTCCAATCCCATTCCAGTCTATGCAGTTGTAATTGCATAGACTTCTAGGATCTCTGCTGTTGAATGCTGTCTTCCTAATTTGGACTGTCTCACCAGCAGTCTAGATTCTGTGCGCATGCTCATGACTGGCTCACCAGCATTCCGGATATAGGAAAACATTGTGCATGTGTGACATTCTGGGACTCGTGTTTATTGTTTTTTTTTTCTTTTTTACAGCTGTTTTTCTTTTCTTTTCTTTTTTTTTTTTTTTTTTTTTTACAGCTGGGGGTGCTGCAGTCCTGCAGCCCAATAGCACGAGCCACCCCTGCACTGCACTGCTATAGGGGTATACACATCCCCATTTGAGATTAGATACATGCTGCTTCTGAGCAGGTGTAAATGCACAGACTCCACTTCCTCTGGCTGAAACCCATCAATGACAATGGTCAGTGAATGTGGATCACTTTACTCCAAGTAATGCAGTAGAGAGTGGCCATTGCTGTCTTCCTATGTAATGTCAATAGCTACCTAACAACATGCTCTATGGGGCTGGATCCAGTCTAGCACTGGTAAACACAGCATATTCCCATCCCAAGGCTGTAGGTGTCCATCTCCATGCTCTTGTAAGATGTCAACAGCTGTTTAACCACATGCATTGTGCTGGACAAAGATCATATGTTGCCAGGGTGCAAAATGATGTCATCCCAGAAACCAGCAACTGATGGTTCAGCTATCCCTGAAGTAACATGTACAGATATCAAACCCACACCACTCCCATTGCAGAGATGACAGCATGACTTGTGCACTGAGACACCGATACTGTTATCAGATTGGAAGGGGTACCTGGATACTACTGTATGCTTATCAGAGTCATTCTGCATTTGCCATGGACCGGCTCGACTGCTGCAATATTTCATCTGTGGTCTGACTAGTCTCCTAAAAAATGACAGCATATCCTTTGTAATTTTGATATGTCTGCCCCTTTGTATGCAGATCAGTATCTTCTTTGCTTTAGCCACTGCTTTCTTGCTGTGGAGTTGGTTGCTCATTTCTACTCTTACAACTTCTAGGCCCAGTCATTACCTGGTTACTTGGCAAAACCCTTTGAATTTCATCTCCATTGAAGCTTATCTAGCACCTACTGGCTCACTTTGATAGATTCTTCAGATCCCTGATCAGTCTGTTTCTCCTGTTTCCCACTATTACTCCTGTCCTTGAATCACCCACACTCTTTATGCCACTTGTCATGTCTGAGACAAATGTATCAAACAGCAAAAGCTTTCAGTGAAATCATCACCTCTGTGTCTACGGCAGTCTGAAATGCTTCTTACTCACTGAGGGTTGCTGTTTGTGGCCTATCCACATAACACTTACAAAAAGTAGAAATTCTCATGCATCATCCAAAAAAATGATGCTGGACTTAATTGTGTAATCAATATTATATATAAAAAATAAGATAGGGCATGGAGCTAATTGTTAGTGTAAAACATAAGGGTCACCAATATTCTAACTGTGTAATTTAATACACTATTAATGGACTAAAAACCTAGAAATATATTAGCCTCATAGAAGCAGGCAGAATGACTAAGCATACTGTCTCTGAACAATAAGAAAAAGCCTTGCAAAAGCAGACTAATCATAGTATTTTGTTTTTAATATTTTGTATGTTTTTTTTTAATTATGTTGGCAATACACAGTTGTAATTAATGGACTACTTGTATAAGCTCACAGAACAAACCAGTCTAGTATAGCAGGCTAGTGAAGGTATAGAATGGCACCAACCCTCTAACCCTAAGACATGAAAAGCATTAGAGTTGATTTATTTACTTATTGTTTACCACGGTAGTGAATTAATCTCAATGGAACATTTGCAGGCACAGTCCAAGTGAATAAGATCATGTAAGAACTGAGTGAAACATATTTACAGATACAAGGATATACTAAAAACAAATATATGTACATATTTACAGATGCAAGAGTATGCTACAACATTTAGCTCAAGAAGCAGTTTACAGTGTCAAAACCTGGATGGAAAAATGGAATTATGTTTAGCAGAACCTTATGGATAAAATGCAACCATAATGACTAAGAGTTGATCAGTCAATTCCACCCACTATTTCACCAATAAATAAGGCTCACTATTCCACATATACCTTCAATACTGTTGGCTGCTACAGTCAGAGAAATGCAGACACTATTTACACTTCTATCACTGGTATTCTGATACCAGTAGATATAAAATAAAAAAGGAGAAATCTGTTTGCTATATAGTTTAAAAAAAAAAGCATATATTTTTAAAAAGGGTTAGTTATTTGCTGCCAAAAGAGCTCATCTAAAAATAAATCACTCTAAAAGAAGCTCTATACTGACAGTGCTCAGGTTAACCATTTTCTAACACTCTTTCAGCTTCCTTACTCTCTCACCTCTGACTTTTTACGAGGCATTTTCCCCATAACCCTCTATGTTCTCTTCCATTTAACAATATATTATATATGCATATATCTATCTATCTATATATATTAAATTTACAGTTCACCAAAATTCAAAACAGTGCCTTTTTTCTGCCGAAACTCCACTTTTCCAAAATTTTAGTTGCTCAATTCAGTGAAACAGTTATGCTGTTGGTGTTACTGCAGCAAGTATAAGGGTGCAGTGTTTAAGGACATTCTCATACAGCGTACCACTTGTAGAACTTGGCAGATATGATGGCATTTTTGGAAAGAGGTAATTATGCCGTGCTCTTGGAGGGATGGTAGAACTTGGCAGATATGATGGCATTTTTGGAATGAGGTGATTGTGCCATGCTCTTGGATGTATGTATGTAGTATATACAAAGTTATTTTAACAGCGATCATTGCTTGTCAATGGAGAATGGAGTATAGTGAACATTGGGAAATGTATCTTTCTTGTCCCTGTATTGTGATCTCAAAGTTGGTATATATAATTTGTAGGGTTTGTGGGGGTGCAGGGAGGGGCTTACCCCCTTGCAAAAATGTTAGAGAATTTATGTTTGTGTGTTTTTGTATGTTGATGTGTTGTTGGTGTTTTGTAATTCGGAAAGGTCAGTGGTTGGAAAAGTGGAGTTTCGGGAGAAAGGAGTCACTGTTTTGAAGTTCGGTGAACTGTAAATTAGATAAATGAAATGGTACCCATCCTCCATTATACAACACCCCCTAAACAACTCACCTACAAAGTCTACCCTGACCCTCGTAATTCACACTCAATCATAACCACCATGCAGACATCACTAAAGTTTTTACAAACCTGTACAAGTTTTTACCCCATCAATCTAATGCTTGTTCTGTGAGGTACTGCTAAATCGGACCCTGGTCCCACTCCCCTCACCAGCTTCCTAATAAATGAACAAAGCCTATGAAGCAAAATAAACCAAGTTATTGCCTGTACAGACAGTATAACCCTGAGCTGTTAATCATCACATATTCCTGGATTTATTTTATTTACTTACTTATTTAATTTGTTATTTCGTGGCTGTCTCACACATAGCCTGAATTAAATTTCACACCTCTTAACACCTGAAGAGTTCCTACCTGGGCAGACTTTACCGGAGCTAAAATTATGAGAATGCACATGTTCAGCCAAGCTGTAAACAAATGTAAATATCTCAAAAACAAAAAGTTACAATATTAAATTAAAGTATGAAAGTTATTTAACACACACTAACTGTGATATTAATATGTCAGCCAGACATAATAATGATTTTATATTTAACAAGCAATTAGATAATATATACATTTACTTATTATAATTAAGCAAACAAGTATTAATATTTCTGTAACCATAGTAGACAGACCTTAACTATTAGTGTGACTTTTGTTTGGGAAGATGTGGTTTTCATTTTACAGCAAACTATATTTGTAGACACCACTTCTCTTCACAGATATTTGTATAATTATGAATTGCCTGCATAAATGTGTATTTAATGGATAAAAAATGTAAATATCTGCTGCACTGTGCTGGTTAGACTCCAACTAGTGGCACAAACTCTTTTAATGCATTATATGGACTTTCAATTTGATACCTTAGTGTCAAAGGAAAAAACTTCAAAGACCAATACACGTAAGGTTCAGTTAAGGCACTTTAATTTACTTGCTGCAAGGAGACAAAAACATGCAAATACAAGGATTTGTCTAACTACTAACAGGAAGTATGTTCATTCTTATACTATTTTACAAGACATGGCCTTCTCAGCTGACATAATCAAACACAACTTTTAGCATTGTTCTACAGCAGATGTTACTTCAGATTTTCTGCTGACATGACTAGATTTGTGAGAAACTTTTCAGAAAAACAACCTGGCCTTGGTGACCATTAATCCGTTTACAAGCGTCTATTGTACAGTGTTACATTTCAAGGTACTCTTCTAATACAGATACAAGTAAATGCTGATTGCAGTTCATATTTCAAGCAGGCTTTGTACTAATTATCTGTAACTTCTACAGCTGTGTATTTTCTCATGGCACAGTGGAACTTCTTGTCTAAGTTTCATACAAGTAGTATTGTTCTATTCATTATTTTCCTAACACAAGCAGAAACCACCTGCTTCTCAGTAAATTTCCAAGGCACAAGCAAGATTTTAGCTAACAGTACAAGGTCAGAAAGCAACTGCAGTTTGTACAGATTTATGCAGTATGAAATAGAATAAATGTGTTAACCCTTCTCAAGCTCTAAATGCACTAAGCATATTGCTAATACACACATTAATACATATTTTTCTAACACTTAGAATACCAAGTAAATGCTCTCTGGTTGAAGCTATTAATATAATTATGAACATATGATATTATGAGCATAATAGTTACAGGAAAAAAAAATCTAATTTTTGTGTTACCAGGTACTCTATTCATCTGATGAGCCATTCATGACCTCTCTAGTGACTGGGCATGTGAAATCCTGAATCATAATCCAAGTGGACAATGCCGGAGATATGTACAGAAAAGTGAGAATTAAGGTTACATATATGTTTTATTAAAACAAGTATAACCAGCTGTTGAATAGTAATGTGCAGACGGTTTACCTTTAATACTGCGAATCACAAATGGGCGAGTGAGAGATAGTCGAACTACCATTTGCAAGATAGCCGGAATGTGAACTGAAAATGTGCGAATCAGTAAAGGTCGACTGTTGAGTGCTATTTGATAATTACACATTCGCACAGATGCAGTATGACCTTAAATAATGTTGCATACATAATAACGTATGACCGGCAATCTGTAAAACATTTTCCTAGCACAGTTTCATATGCATGTTGTTAGTGGCGTTCACTAGTGTGGGAAAAAATCTGAATCGGACGAGCAGAGGACTATGGAGGTAACAATGTATACCATTTATTAGACACAGCAAGTAAAATGATGTGGCATATATCAACAATACTGTTTCAAATATGTGCAAGCTGTCTTCAGTATCATGATTAATATATGTTCGCACTAAATGCACTTGCATTTATATGTAATTTCAGGTAGCCATACCATGTCAAACTAACAGTTTTCATAATCTTGTGATGTTACTATGGCATATGAAGTTGTAGAAAGTGTATGAAAGGTTGTGTTTGTATAGCGGAGACGTTTAAGGTTGTGAATGTTTATAACATGTGTTACAGGCTGGGGAAGGAACTTCACAGTAATATGCACCAGGCACAGTTAATGCAGTATACAGCACAAGTAGGACTCAGAAGGGTCGGGAATTGTTGCTATTTGACAGGTATCAGTACTACCAGGAGAAGGCTGTTGAGGTCAAGCAATATTGGTGTTGTACAAGAAAAAATAAACAAAGGTGTAAGGGTAGATGCATAACTGAGAGAGATGTAAATGGCTATAGGCTGATGAAAAGCACACCACATTATCATGCCCCCAATGTAGTGCAAGAGGAGGTGATGAGAATAAAAGAACAGTTGAAACGTCATGCTGAGCAATCTGTTGAGGATCCTTGTATAATAGTTGCTGAAGTCCTAGTTGGTACATCAAGTGATGTTGTCAATGAGTTACCAAATACAAGTGCCCTTAAACAAACCATTGGGAGGCAGAGGTATAGAAAGTAATTAGAAATGTGTAATGGCTTCCATAATCTTAGGGGACTGAGTGCTGACATGCTACCTTTGAAGACCGGTTCCTTCATTATCAAACATAGTGCAGATAACAAAGCTGATACCAATGTTGTGGTCATAACCACCAGGGATAATTTGAATATGCTTTGTGAGTCAGAATACATCATGGCAGATGGGACCTTCCCTATTAGCACTACTGAATGTAAACAAGTGTATACATTACACTGCGCACTGACAGGTGGAGTGAACAAAAAGGTGGCACCTGTTGTGTATGGGATATTGCCCAGCAAAAGTGAAATATGTTATGATATGTTTGGGAGAATCGTGTTGCAATTGTGCAGTGAAAATGAATTTAGATTGCTTTCCAATATGGTGTTAACTGATTTTGAAAGGGCTGCAGTGAATTCCAGTCAGAAACATTTGCCTAACACATTAACCAAAGGCTGTTGGTTTCATTTGTGCCAAATTGTGTGGAGAAATATTCAACATTTACATTTGGCAGGACACTTTGGTAGCAGTATCTCCTTTGCAGTGCTGTGCAAGGAGATACCTGCATTAGCGTTTATTGACCCTGGCGACATATGCAACACTTTTCATGAAATCGAAGCTGACATGCCGGAGCAGGGTAGGCCATTGTATAACTTTTTTAAGGAAACCTATATATATGGCAGGCCACGGCACTATGGTATGAGGGAAAACACAAGTGAACATGTGCCTCCTTTGTTTGATTGCACCTTTTGGAATCAATATGACACCTGTGGTATGGGCTACCCTCGTAGCCAGAATGCAGTTGAGGGTTGGCACAGGTGACTACGTAGTTTGTTGGGTAAGAAGACTCTCTATATGCTTGACATACTGCAAACTGTACAACTCGAACAAAATCATGTTGATGATTTGAGACGTAGAATTATGTTATGTCTGCCTTCCTCACCAAAACGTAGGAGATTAATGGATAAAGAAGCATCTTTTAAAAATCTATTGACAAAATGTACTGAGTTCACTCCTAGGGGATTTGTTACATTAGTTGCAAAATACTGCTCCTTCTCCTAATTGTATTCATCCTTGCACTAAATAATCTGGATCACATCACTTTATAGGTGAACACTGACAAATAAGGCAATTCAGGAAGTTATATATTGTTTACTGTAAACACGGGACTTTAATGTGGTACATTCATGGAACAAATCACTGTTTTGTTTGATTTTACGTTCATGGCATGATGGTGAAAAGACGGAGATGCTTGCGGTGGTTATATGTCGAAAAAAAGCAAAAAAAAATTCCACTATTTGTTTTTCGATATTTTCTTATTTTTGTGGTTTAATTTTCTCTTTTTCAGGTCGCCATTATGCATACACGCACATGTGCAATTCGACTATTTAAAGGTAAACCTGTGCAGACAGCTGACATCAGTGGCATCTTTGGCAGCATTACGCAATATTTCATTTGATACCATGAAGTAACATGCAATCATCTTTTGATTCAGATTGTTACTATGGTTATTGACGTATGCCTTACATTAATATTTCCAGGGGAAAATAATCCTAGATTTTATGCTGTCAACTCTGATGACTGGGCATATGAAATACTGAATCATAATCCGCCCAAGTGCACAATGCTAGAAATAAGTACAGAAATATGATTATGCTAATATGCATAGTTTATTACTGAAAAAGTATAAATATTTGCCTAATCATAGTATGCAAACTGCTGGTATCACTGTCAATTTTTGCAGTATTATGTAAGCTTTCCTTTGATACTATGAAGTACCATGTAATCACCTTATGGTTCAAGTTTTAATGTAATTATTGACAAATTTCATATTTCAAACCAAAAACTCAGAATTGTTGAATTATCAAGTAGCCTCTTAATCTGAGGATTCATACAAATAAGTAAAACAAAAGATATGCTGTTTCCTGATTTATCACTAAATACTTTCCTGACAAGTATGTAGATGACAGTATTTGGCATATTCCAGGTGGTATGCCATTTAGACCGAGGAAGTACCACCATGTATTCAGACCACAAAACCCTGGTCTGCACAGAGACGCCCCTCACCAGACTGTAGAAACTGTGCCTAGATACAGACTCTTCTCCCCAGACAGGAACCAAATTGGTGGACAGTTGTCAAAACATATGGTTAATTGTGTCAACAGTACTCAAAGGTACTGAAAAAATAATGGAATTATACACGAATAACCTAGCTCTAATGTTTAGGTATACTGACTGTAAGCCTGATAGGATGACCAGTACATTCCCTTTACAGACTCAACAAATGTATGCTGAAAGTACAGCTAAAAGGCCTGTGCTCAACACACACACACATACGCACACACACACACACACACACACACACACACACACACACACACACACACACACACACACACACACACACACTCACTCACTTTCATATATATTTCATGTTAGAGGTAAAGAAATATTAGCAAAATAATCATTTTTCTGCCAAAGAATCCCAGCAATTGGTGGACTGTAGTCAAAACACCTAGAGAAAGCACAGTATCATTCGTGGTTAGAAGTCAAAACACATAGCATTAGTCGCTCTAAGAATAGTCCCCGTGAGGGACAAAAAATAGAGGTATAAGCAGTGGACAAGAAGTCAGTCACAACAGGCAGAAATAAATTATTCCCTACTTTTCTAGTCACTATGCCAATGCCAACCCCCACCTTTTTTTTTTTCAAACTGAAATTTTTATAGAACTTGCCTCTCCAAAACTTCCCAAGTTATGGTAAAAGGTTCTTAAAAATTCAAATTAAACTCTTGGATCTAACAAAACAATGAGACCTCCTTTCTAATTCAAACACATTCTTGACTAATTAAAAAGCAAAACTACAGATATAGCAAACGTCTTTTCTTTTCAGGCATTTAGGCAGGTGGACCTCTGGCACAGAAGGAAGGCATTTGACTATGCAATCAATACCTTATTTCAAGAATAGCTACAGGTTGCTGAAAAGGTCAGTCAAGCAAAGCAGTTTAAGAAAATCAGAAGCCTGCTTAGGACAGAGATAGTCTGACCATTGCTTACTCTCTGTTAGATGTCCTAGCTACTGCAGCACTCTAATTTCTCCCAAGAACCCAATCTTCCCAAATGCTTTAGTGGAAGAACATTAGATGGAAAAGCAACATAGTACATATAACATATAACTAACAAAATAAAAAAAGTGTAAACAATCTAACACTTGTCCATAATCCGGGCTATAGACTCAGTATCCACATCATTTATTTTCACTTGCTTTTGTTTACTTACAAAAAGGCCACCAGTGAACATGTTCCTGAAATACAAACTTGTAGCAGTCAGGCCATTCCTGTTACAGCAGAACAATTTGCCACAGTCCTGCCTAAAGGAATATTGATCAAAAGTCAGGATCACTTCAGAGATTACATCCAACATCCAAACAGTACAAAAACCTTTAAAGTCTTTAGCAGTTTTTTGCCTCCTACAATATTCTGCAACTATGAAGTTTAGTAGAAAAAATAAGAGACATGCACCCAAAAGGAAAATGGACACAGCATGATCACTCTCACCTACCTGGCCACCAAACAGAAGTTGGAGAAAACCTCTTCAGAAAAGACAGCTTTAGGATCCAAACTAAAGTGTCAGTTCAGCCTGCCATTAAACTGTAGGTATCTCTTCCTTCAAGGCTAACCTCTCTCTACTAATTGACACCTTGGCTAAATTCTAAGCAGCCCCAAACCCAGTGAATAAACTTCTGACATTTAATTTCTGTTCCATTTGTGGCTTTCTAATTGCCCATTCATTTTTAAGGTGAATCAGCTGTCCTTGCTAGACTGCAAGTGTGCAGCTGGGTGGGTCTGAGTTATCCAATTCAGCTTCTGCATTTGTATTCCCTGTTCTGACAGTTCTAACTCTGTCTGTTTTTCCCATCTCGTGACTTTTTCTCCTAAGTCTACCCAGTTTACATTCTTGTCCTTAGTTAAGCTAACATGTGGTAATCAATTAGATTTATAGAGTGCAAAGAACTCCTGGGGCAATGAACAGCTGGCTACACTGTTCCCTTCTATGTCCCAGTACAGATTATGTAATACCAATCTGTTTGCACGATTTCTAAACAATTATTACTCATATTCCTTATCAGGTCCTGGTGTATTACAATAATACAGAGTACAGTGCAACAAATGCTGTTTATCAATGTCAAGGGAGGGGAACTTGCTGATGGCTATGTTCATCAACTCTTCGGTCACCGCCCCTGGACCAGTCGTAACCAAGTCCTGGCTGTACCAATAAAACATTTCACCCTCCGATTGCACTGCAAAGGTATCAATTTGTCGCTGTGCTTCCATACCCTGCATAGTCGGAACTACTGCTATGCCAAATAGCTGCATAAGGTCTCTGCCCAAGAGGTTTACTGGGCATTTTGCAGATACAACAATTTTGCTTTTCTGGGTAAATCCTGAAACAGGATCAGTTATCACAATATTATGGGAGAGGGCTCCCGATACAGCTGTCCATTTGCTGCTTTCACTAATATGTAATCAGGTGACTCTGAATTCTCTGGCAGCTTGGAGGGATGTACCAGGGTCCGTGATGCCCCTGAGTCACACAAGAATCTGACTTCCCTCCCTTCTACCAGGAGTGTAACTTCTGGTTTTGTGTCTGCTAAATAGAGCTCTAAGCTCAATAAAGCCAAAACCAATATTTCATGTTCTTCACTATCTGTGACTTCTTGCACTTCCTCTATTTCTTCTGTCACATTCTCTACTCCCTCTATCACATACTCATTTGTCCTTTCTCTGCTATCCCCTTCTAGTGATTCCTGGCTATCATATAGTCAGTCCTCACCCTCCTTATCCTCCGTGGTTGTCTTCTTGTTTTTCTTGCAATCCCTTGCCAAGTGTCCTTTCTTACCGCATTTAAAACATTCACCCATTTTCTTTCGCCCTTCAAAGTCCTCTGATCATTGATCAGATTGTTTGTTTCCCTGGGCATTTCTCTTGCCCTTTTTCCCGGACTGTACTACATATACTTCTGCTCCATCTTCTACAGAAAATACTTGGGATTTCTTTTTCTTTTTGCTATTAAAATGCCTTTGGGCATGTCTAGCATATTCAAGCAATGATTGTAACCTGCTTGTACGATGGTCCACCATGTGTTTTGTAACAAAGCTGCTTATAGGTGCAATACTGCCTTTCAAAAATGCATTCTTTAACTGCTGCTCGTATGGGGAATCATGTGTCTGATCTTCAGGAACCTGGATTCCACAATGGTTATTAAAACATTCTAATAGTCTGGCATAATACCGGTCAATAGCTTCACCTTCCTGTTGAATGCATTGATTAATGCAAGTCCAATCTGCCCTAGGCTTCCATTTCTCAGAGATCCGGTCTGTAAGACCTTTCACTCTGTTGTCTAACTCTGCGCTGCTATGTGGGAGGGGCCTGAGCACAATATCACGAGGATTCCAGTCGCCACTAATCATGTGCTGATCTGGTCCCACAATTTGTCTGACTACTTTTTCTACCTCTTCTCCATTTAAATTATAACTCAGCCTCATTCCTTGCAAATCTTCTAAGAACTTTCTAAAATTAACTTTTGGATGGGGAATTCCCTCAGTGGCTTTCCAGATGTCTTCCGGAGTCCAGGGTCTATACACTAGAACAGTTGGGTCCTGACCTTCTTGCCCTGCCTGAGGATTAGGCACTTCTATAAGTGGGCATATTTCTTCTTCACTCATAAATCGTGAATTTCTACCCATTTGATATAACTCAATGTCCCCTTTTGAGTTTCCTGCCCGTGTTCGAGACCTGGTCTCGACGGGATCTCTAATAAATGGTTTCGCTTTTGTAGTGTCTCTACTTGCAATGACAGCAGGATATCGCAGGGGTGGACTAACTTGTTCACTTGCCTCATATTCTGGTAAAGGAGGCAGAGGGGCTGATGCTATTACTAATTGTCCTCCTTATCTAAAAACATTGCTTTTGAATTATTACTCTTTTCTTCCCTCCGGTTTACTTCCTCAATCCACCTGTGTGCCTGAGGAATTCCTAATTGATGTTGCTTTTTTACCCGACCTCTAGAATCAGTTTTAAGCTGTTTGACAAGTTTGACAAGTGAGGATTTTTCTAGTTTACCATCAAATTCATACTTATTGATCCATTTTGAGTAGTATTTAATATTATCAGCATGCTGTGACTGCATGTATTTCGCGTCTTTGGTTAATGGCAGATTCTGGGACCTTTTTGTACAATTATTACCCATTTTGTTCTACCCTTTTAATCGTTAAGTAACTCCTTATTTTTAACATGGTACCACGGATGTTTTTATAGTCTCTTCAGAATGACTGCCTACCTGCTCTGTTTCCCTGATCTATGATAAAACAGTAATCTTTCTGTCCCTGACTTATAAATAAAGTCTTAACAGAACAAATACAAATCTAGTCCCTGATCTAAAACAGAAAAAGAAGGTAGATTCACCTTACCTGAGCCTTCATGATTGATCACCTGGTTTGAGTAATCCCATCCTTCAGTCGCAGATCAGGAAGTGGCTGGCCTCTTTTGTACGACAATTCAGTCAGAGGACTTTTCAAATAAGAAGAACCGATGTGGTTTCTTCCCTGTACGGTTTCAAGCCACCTGGCCTGTCTGATCCATGGCGAAGTGAAGGTTTCCGGTCCGAAGGACCAATCTGTCAAAGGAAAAAACTTCAAAGACCAATACACGTAAGGTTCAGTTAAGGCACTTTAATTTACTTGCTGCAAGGAGACAAAAACATGCAAATACAAGGATTTGTCTAACTACTAACAGGAAGTATGTTCATTCTTATACTATTTTACAAGACATGGCCTTCTAAGCTGACGTAATCGAACACAACTTTTAGCATTGTTCTACAGCAGATGTTACTTCAGATTTTCTGCTGACATGACTAGATTTGTGAGAAACTTTTCAGAAAAACAACCTGGCCTTGGTGACCATTAATCCGTTTACAAGCGTCTATTGTACAGTGTTACATTTCAAGGTACTCTTCTAATACAGATACAAGTAAATGCTGATTGCAGTTCATATTTCAAGCAGGCTTTGTACTAATTATCTGTAACTTCTACAGCTGTGTATTTTCTCATGGCACAGCGGAACTTCTTGTCTAAGTTTCATACAAGTAGTATTGTTCTATTCATTATTTTCCTAACACAAGCAGAAACCACCTGCTTCTCAGTAAATTTCCAAGGCACAAGCAAGATTTTAGCTAACAGTACAAGGTCAGAAAGCAACTGCAGTTTGTACAGATTTATGCAGTATGAAATAGAATAAATGTGTTAACCCTTCTCAAGCTCTAAATGCACTAAGCATATTGCTAATACACACATTAATACATATTTTTCTAACACTTAGAATACCAAGTAAATGCTCTCTGGTTGAAGCTATTAATATAATTATGAATATATGATATTATGAACATAATAGTTACAGGAAAAAAAAATCTAATTTTTGTGTTACCAGGTACTCTATTCATCTGATGAGCCATTCATGACCTCTCTAGTGACTGGGCATGTGAAATCCTGAATCATAATCCAAGTGGACAATGCCGGAGATATGTACAGAAAAGTGAGAATTAAGGTTACATATATGTTTTATTAAAACAAGTATAACCAGCTGTTGAATAGTAATGTGCAGACGGTTTACCTTTAATACCGAGAATCACAAATGGGCGAGTGAGAGATAGTCGAACTACCATTTGCAAGATAGCCGGAATGTGAACTGAAAATGTGCGAATCAGTAAAGGTCGACTGTTGAGTGCTATTTGATAATTACACATTCGCACAGATGCAGTATGACCTTAAATAATGTTGCATACATAATAACGTATGACCGGCAATCTGTAAAACATTTTCCTAGCACAGTTTCATATGCATGTTGTTAGTGGCGTTCACTAGTGTGGGAAAAATCTGAATCGGACGAGCAGAGGACTATGGAGGTAACAATGTATACCATTTATTAGACACAGCAAGTAAAATGATGTGGCATATATCAACAATACTGTTTCAAATATGTGCAAGCTGTCTTCAGTATCATGATTAATATATGTTCGCACTAAATGCACTTGCATTTATATGTAATTTCAGGTAGCCATACCATGTCAAACTAACAGTTTTCATAATCTTGTGATGTTACTATGGCATATGAAGTTGTAGAAAGTGTATGAAAGGTTGTGTTTGTATAGCGGAGACGTTTACAGTTGTGAATGTTTATAACATGTGTTACAGGCTGGGGAAGGAACTTCACAGTAATATGCACCAGGCACAGTTAATGCAGTATACAGCACAAGTAGGACTCAGAAGGGTCGGGAATTGTTGCTATTTGACAGGTATCAGTACTACCAGGAGAAGGCTGTTGAGGTCAAGCAATATTGGTGTTGTACAAGAAAAAATAAACAAAGGTGTAAGGGTAGATGCATAACTGAGAGAGATGTAAATGGCTATAGGCTGATGAAAAGCACACCACATTATCATGCCCCCAATGTAGTGCAAGAGGAGGTGATGAGAATAAAAGAACAGTTGAAACGGCATGCTGAGCAATCTGTTGAGGATCCTTGTATAATAGTTGCTGAAGTCCTAGTTGGTACATCAAGTGATGTTGTCAATGAGTTACCAAATACAAGTGCCCTTAAACAAACCATTGGGAGGCAGAGGTATAGAAAGTAATTAGAAATGTGTAATGGCTTCCATAATCTTAGGGGACTGAGTGCTGACATGCTACCTTTGAAGACCGGTTCCTTCATTATCAAACATAGTGCAGATAACAAAGCTGATACCAATGTTGTGGTCATAACCACCAGGGATAATTTGAATATGCTTTGTGAGTCAGAATACATCATGGCAGATGGGACCTTCCCTATTAGCACTACTGAATGTAAACAAGTGTATACATTACACTGCGCACTGACAGGTGGAGTGAACAAAAAGGTGGCACCTGTTGTGTATGGGATATTGCCCAGCAAAAGTGAAATATGTTATGATATGTTTGGGAGAATCGTGTTGCAATTGTGCAGTGAAAATGAATTTAGATTGCTTTCCAATATGGTGTTAACTGATTTTGAAAGGGCTGCAGTGAATTCCAGTCAGAAACATTTGCCTAACACATTAACCAAAGGCTGTTGGTTTCATTTGTGCCAAATTGTGTGGAGAAATATTCAACATTTACATTTGGCAGGACACTTTGGTAGCAGTATCTCCTTTGCAGTACTGTGCAAGGAGATACCTGCATTAGCGTTTATTGACCCTGGCGACATATGCAACACTTTTCATGAAATCGAAGCTGACATGCCAGAGCAGGGTAGGCCATTGTATAACTTTTTTAAGGAAACCTATATATATGGCAGGCCACGGCGCTATGGTATGAGGGAAAACACAAGTGAACATGTGCCTCCTTTGTTTGATTGCACCTTTTGGAATCAATATGACACCTGTGGTATGGGCTACCCTCGTAGCCAGAATGCAGTTGAGGGTTGGCACAGGTGACTACGTAGTTTGTTGGGTAAGAAGACTCTCTATATGCTTGACATACTGCAAACTGTACAACTCGAACAAAATCATGTTGATGATTTGAGACGTAGAATTATGTTATGTCTGCCTTCCTCACCAAAACGTAGGAGATTAATGGATAAAGAAGCATCTTTTAAAAATCTATTGACAAAATGTACTGAGTTCACTCCTAGGGGATTCGTTACATTAGTTGCAAAATACTGCTCCTTCTCCTAATTGTATTCATCCTTGCACTAAATAATCTGGATCACATCACTTTATAGGTGAACACTGACAAATAAGGCAATTCAGGAAGTTATATATTGTTTACTGTAAACACGGGACTTTAATGTGGTACATTCATGGAACAAATCACTGTTTGGTTTGATTTTACGTTCATGGCATGATGGTGAAAAGACGGAGATGCTTGCGGTGGTTATATGTCGAAAAAAAGCAAAAAAAAATTCCACTATTTGTTTTTCGATATTTTCTTATTTTTGTGGTTTAATTTTCTCTTTTTCAGGTCGCCATTATGCATACACGCATGTGCAATTCGACTATTTAAAGGTAAACCTGTGCAGACAGCTGACATCAGTGGCATCTTTGGCAGCATTATGCAATATTTCATTTGATACCATGAAGTAACATGCAATCATCTTTTGATTCAGATTGTTACTATGGTTATTGACGTATGCCTTACATTAATATTTCCAGGGAAAATAATCCTAGATTTTATGCTGTCAACTCTGATGACTGGGCATATGAAATACTGAATCATAATCCGCCCAAGTGCACAATGCTAGAAATAAGTACAGAAATATGATTATGCTAATATGCATAGTTTATTACTGAAAAAGTATAAATATTTGCCTAATCATAGTATGCAAACTGCTGGTATCACTGTCAATTTTTGCAGTATTATGTAAGCTTTCCTTTGATACTATGAAGTACCATGTAATCACCTTATGGTTCAAGTTTTAATGTAATTATTGACAAATTTCATATTTCAAACCAAAAACTCAGAATTGTTGAATTATCAAGTAGCCTCTTAATCTGAGGATTCATACAAATAAGTAAAACAAAAGATATGCTGTTTCCTGATTTATCACTAAATACTTTCCTGACAAGTATGTAGATGACAGTATTTGGCATATTCCAGGTGGTATGCCATTTAGACCGAGGAAGTACCACCATGTATTCAGACCACAAAACCCTGGTCTGCACAGAGACGCCCCTCACCAGACTGTAGAAACTGTGCCTAGATACAGACTCTTCTCCCCAGACAGGAACCAAATTGGTGGACAGTTGTCAAAACATATGGTTAATTGTGTCAACAGTACTCAAAGGTACTGAAAAATAATGGAATTATACACGAATAACCTAGCTCTAATGTTTAGGTATACTGACTGTAAGCCTGATAGGATGACCAGTACATTCCCTTTACAGACTCAACAAATGTATGCTGAAAGTACAGCTAAAAGGCCTGTGCTCAACACACACACACATACGCACACACACACACACACACACAGACACACACACACACACACACACACACACACACACACACACACACACACTCACTCACTTTCATATATATTTCATGTTAGAGGTAAAGAAATATTAGCAAAATAATCATTTTATAGTCAAAGGATCACAGTAATTGGTGGACTGTGGTCAAAACACCTAGAGAAAGCACAGTATCATTCGTGGTTAGAAGTCAAAACACATAGCATTAGTCGCTCTAAGAATAGTCCCGTGAGGGACAAAAAATAGAGGTATAAGCAGTGGACAAGAAGTCAGTCACAACAGGCAGAAATAAATTATTCCCTACTTTTCTTATCACTATGCCAATGCCAACCCCCACCTTTTTTTTTTTCAAACTGAAATTTTTATAGAACTTGCCTCTCCAAAACTTCCCAAGTTATGGTAAAGGTTCTTAAAAATTCAAATTAAACTCTTGGATCTAACAAAACAATGAGACCTCCTTTCTAATTCAAACACATTCTTGACTAATTAAAAAGCAAAACTACAGATATAGCAAACGTCTTTTCTTTTCAGGCATTTAGGCAGGTGGACCTCTGGCACAGAAGGAAGGCATTTGACTATGCAATCAATACCTTATTTCAAGAATAGCTACAGGTTGCTGAAAAGGTCAGTCAAGCAAAGCAGTTTAAGAAAATCAGAAGCCTGCTTAGGACAGAGATAGTCTGACCATTGCTTACTCTCTGTTAGATGTCCTAGCTACTGCAGCACTCTAATTTCTCCCAAGAACCCAATCTTCCCAAATGCTTTAGTGGAAGAACATTAGATGGAAAAGCAACATAGTACATATAACATATAACTAACAAAATAAAAAAAGTATAAACAATCTAACACTTGTCCATAATCCGGGCTATAGACTCAGTGTCCACATCATTTATTTTCACTTGCTTTTGTTTACTTACAAAAAGGCCACCAGTGAACATGTTCCTGAAATACAAACTTGTAGCAGTCAGGCCATTCCTGTTACAACAGAACAATTTGCCACAGTCCTGCCTAAAGGAATATTGATCAAAAGTCAGGATCACTTCAGAGATTACATCCAACATCCAAACAGTACAAAAACCTTTAAAGTCTTTAGCAGTTTTTTGCCTCCTACAATATTCTGCAACTATGAAGTTTAGTAGAAAAAATAAGAGACATGCACCCAAAAGGAAAATGGACACAGCATGATCACTCTCACCTACCTGGCCACCAAACAGAAGTTGGAGAAAACCTCTTCAGAAAAGACAGCTTTAGGATCCAAACTAAAGTGTCAGTTCAGCCTGCCATTAAACTGTAGGTATCTCTTCCTTCAAGGCTAACCTCTCTCTACTAATTGACACCTTGGCTAAATTCTAAGCAGCCCCAAACCCAGTGAATACCATGGCATATGCTGAGCTATTTACATATCTCTGTATAGCCATGTTGATGGCTGTATACAGTGAACTGTGCCCATTCATATTAAATGTAATATGAATTCAAAAGACAAGCTACCCTGGTGGAATCACAATATCAATCGGTTACACAACAAAAGAAACAAAATCTTGGCCAGGAGAAGGAGGAATAAAGCCATATATACTAAAAGCCCCCTGACCAATCTAAACAGGGAGCTAAGAAAGTTAACACTCCAAAGGCTAAATTTGAAGAAAAGAATAGCTACTCAGGCAAAGTAGAGCCACAAACCTTTCTACAGCCATGTCCATAACCTCAGAGGAAATACACAACAGGGAGCAGAACTTATTGTAAATGGCATCACCAACACTGAACCAGAGGGGTCCGAAGAAGACATGATGCAGTAAGCAAAGGAGAGTAGTATTGCTGGAATAAAATTCATCTTCAAGTTCTGGTGAGTACCTTCACAAGGTGGACCCTGTTTTTCACAAAATCTCACTGAGACGACGCTGATATATAGACTGTTCTTCATATAGCATATGTCATGGACAGAAGTAGAAACAAAAAAGATAGCTGGGTGCACAAGACCCAGGATAAGAAAGAGCCCAATCCTGATAGGTGCACTGGTGCTAGGACTGGAAAAAATGACAGTGTAGAATCATCAAGACAAGGAAACATTCCTACAATGCATCTAGGCCAGGACCAGGTAGGGAGGATTCCTTGTTGTAGAAGGAAGTAGCAGTCCACAAAAAAATCACAAAAACTAATGGCTCTTTTTTGGCCTATATAGACAATAGAGTTGACTATTGAAGATAAGAAAGAAATGATGTAGTGTAACTATTATGCAAGAGGCCTAAAAATTTGAGACAGAAGATATATGAAAAGATTAAGAGAGAAATTAGAGGAAAGAAAAATATTTTCACAAGAAAAAACTTTTTAAAGAACTTGTGAGGAAGAAATTTTGATGCATTTAACATCTAAAGCAGGGCATGTTTATAATAATTTAACAAGACAGAAAGATGCCTTGAAGTCATTACTGCAGGATGATAGTATTACAATTAAACCTGCCGATAAAGGGGGAGCAGTTGTGCTGATGGACCAACAATTTTATCATGGTAAGGTCATAGACTTGCTAAATGATCATTTGACCCATAGGAAACTCTCTCCCCCTAGACGTTACCACTTTGATAGGTAATGTAAAACGTGAGTTAACTACTCACAAATGAAATGGTTTCATTAATGAGGATGTATATAAATTTGTGTTAATAGATCATCCAGTGGTACCGCTGTTTAAAATTTGTGTTAATAGATCATCCAGTGGTACCTGTGTTTAAAATTTGTGTTAATAGATCATCCAGTGGTACCTGTGTTTAAAATTTGTGTTAATAGATCATCCAGTGGTATCTGTGTTTAAGGCACTACCTAAGACACACAAGGACCCCACTAATCCACCCTTTAGACCCATAGTGTTGGGCAAAGGATGGGTGACGGAGAATGCTTCTGTTTGGTTAGGATCAAGATTAAAGTCAGTGACAGCCTCCGTACCAAGGATTTTGAATGATTCTGCCCATTTTCTATCTTCCCTGCATGCTTACACTCAGACTGAGCCCAACATTGGCAACTATCTTTTTGTCACTTCAGGAATCACAGTGAATACATTATTTATATCTAAAGAATATGGCTTAGTTGCCATAGAGTACTTGTTAAGCTATAATGGAGTATTAAATGAGATTGCTAGGATGACGCATTCTTCTTTGGCTTATACTGCAGAATAACATCTTTTTAAACTCAGGCTGCCATTATCAACAGAAGAAGGACACAGCGATGGGGGCACCTTGTGTGAACTCATATGCTAACCTGGTTTTAACATACTGGGAAAATGAGGTGATTTTCGAACATGAACATGCATGGAAGGCACACTTCGGTTATCATGTAAGATTTGAGGATGATATGTTTATTCAGTGGATGGGTACATGGGATGAACTACATTAATTTATTGTCTATCTGGAATCTACTAAAGATTTTCTAAGATTCAGTATGTCTTGTTCAGATTTTGAGAGTGATTATTTGGATGTGTGACTGAAAAAAGGGTCTGATGGTACCATTCAGACTTTTATGTATAGGAAGGATTGCTGGAGGAATAATTATTTAGCTTTTGATTGCATGCTCCCTATGCATTTATTGTAAAATGCGGTTAAAGGTCAGACATATAGAGCATCTAGATTATGTACAGAAGAACAGTTTAATAAGGAGTCTGATCAGTTGGTTACTAATTTTGTTAATACAGGCTATAACCAGAAGACCGTTCAGATGGCTGTTGAGGCCAATAAGAGAGAGAGAGAGCCATAAAAGCAAAATCCTGGTTCTCAGATTGGGACAACAAACCTCCAGGGGTAGAGGCGCACAAGTTGACATGCCACATGTGGTTTTAAGATATAGTAATAATATAAGGGGTGTATGCCAGATCATACGCAATAACTGGAAAATTTTGTTAACTGATGAAAAACTTAAAAATGTTATACAGGCGAATCCTTCTTTTAGCTTTAGGCGTAATATTAACTTGAAGGATGTACTCTGCACAGACAAAGGTATGACAATGAAGTTTTCTATGACAATTTCCCATCAACATCTGGGTACCTTTCCATGCAGTCATTGTAGGGCTTGCATTTGCATCATGAGGCAGAAATTTTTTATACACCCCAACACTAACGTACGATATTCTTTTACTCATTATGCTGACTGCCAGACTAAGAATGTTATTTATTTAGCTCAGTGCAGGTCATGCTGCTCTTTTTACGTAGATAAGACCAACTGTTGGTTAAAAGACACGATTTTAAAGCATTTTTCAGAAATACATTTGAGTGATGCTCATACTGCTTTATGTCAACATATTAAGAGCAATGAAAGCAATTAAAAGCAAGTATTTAATGTTATGGTGTTGCAGGTTGTGAAGCTGAACACTATGGAGGTGACATTGTAAATGTGACTGAATATAATGAAGCCAAATAGATTATTGCGCTAGGGGCTGACAGTGGTTCTGGCTTGAAACGTGTTGTACCTCTCAAACCTGCCCTGAAGAGATTCTACTGGTTGCTGATGTTTTTTTTAAATACTGATCTTGGTGTTTTGTTAATTGTCTGATGAAGGGTTTTACCTGAAAGCGCTTACCTGTTTCTGCTGTTTTATTAAAGAAGCTATAATTTTATTTATGAGCCTGGTGGTCTGCTGCATTTTATTTGGAAGGAATGGAAGATGGCTATAATCATTCCCCTGCACAAAGAAGGTCCATCCACTGATCCAGGTAACTACAGGCCCATAAGTCTTACCAGCCTAATATGTAAGGCCATGGACAGAATTATCATGAACATGATAAATGAGGATACAGGTAACCTGCAAATGCTGAACTCATCACAGTTTGGCTTTGATAAAGGAATGCTTATTACATCTGGTGGATTTTCTGAGTGGTTCACCAAAGCATTGGATGAAGGCACGACTGTACACACAGCTTACCTGATCTGGCCAAGGCTTCTGATACAATACCCCACTCAGGCATCACAGAAAAACTAGTGTAGGTATAAACCCTTTTATCACCCACTGGATACCCAACTGGCTTACTGATAGGACCCAGGAGATCAAAATAAGAGTCCAGTCACTAGCAGAGTCCCTCAGGGCATGGTACTGGGCCTGCTCCTTTTTGACATCCATTTCTCTGAAAAGGAAACAAATGCTGAAGGTTTATGGCTGACTAAGTTTTCAGATTATTGCACTCTGGTAGTTATCATCGACTCCCCTGCAGACACTGGCATTCTTCAAGAACTCTATTTTATCTCTGACTAAAAAATGGTGTCAAAGGAATGGTTTTAAACTCAGTGCTAAGAAATGCATACTTGTACCTTTTGAAAGTCAACCATCCTGGCTAATTACCATGTTGATAATATGTCCCTTAGAGTTGACGCAGTGGTTAGGGATCTGAGTACGCTCATAAACAGTAGCGTTACCTTCAAATACCATGTGGCCGCAGTGGTGAGGAAATCCTTTTATGTTGCACACCTTATAAGTAAGAGCATGTCTTCTAGCTTCAAAGATGTCATTATTCCACTGAATTTGGCCATTATCAGTCCAGTCATAGTGTACAGAGATTCCTTTGGTATGTACCCGATCAGGCATATGCAGCAACTGAAGTGGCCTCAGAGGTTCCTTACAAAAAGAATACAAAACATAACAAACCTGCTTTATGCAGATCACCTTAAAGCACTGTCCCTCTACTCAGTCCCCTATATTGTTGAGGGATGATCTATGCCTGGCTTACAAGGTATCCACAATCTTCACACTTATGAATCCCCTACATATTCGTAAGTCAAAGTGTACCAGAAATATAAAGCCTAGGGACTGGAATTTTGTCTGTGACTTAAACAGAAAATGCTGGAAAGACAGATAAGTGTTCCAGAGACTGATCCTCCTATGGAACAGGTTTCCCATTCATGTGAAGCTGAGTTTGTGTATTACCCAGTTTAACAACAACCTAGACCAGTGGATGGGGAATAGGAAATTTACACGGGCCTGCCACCCATGTCCTTTATGGACAGAGGTAGTTTATAAATGCCTGGCCCTCAATGTCCTATTTATTTATTTTACATCTGTTAACCAGGATAGTCCACTGAACACAGGTCTATTTTCAGTGGAGGCTCGGGGAGAAAAGCTCCATGCATATGAATAACATGTAACAAAAAAACTACAAAGTTTACAAAATATATTTAGATACAAAATGAAGTGAGCCTTAATTAATAGAAGTATATTCATACACAGCAGTCACAATTAGTGAAAACAGAGAAACCTTACAGTAATAGTTTCATTAGTCTAAAGAGACATATATAATGACCTCAATCATTGCTGCAGGGAGTCGTGTATAAGCCAACAACTTCTTAAAGGTTATTGGGGTCTAAACCATAGCAATCTATTTTGTTTTATTGTATGTATTGCTACAGTAATAGAATATAGACCTATCTGTTCCTCTTGAGGTGTGAGATAGTTAAAGTGGTTTAGGGTCTAACAGAGTGGAGGGTCTAGCCTGGTGAAGTGCAAGAGCATAGCCATTTATTAGTGAGATGCAGTTTTAATGCTTTTTTGATCTGAATGAAGGATGTCATCGTAGTTATGTTATAGGGTAGAGCATTCCATATCTTGGATACATAATTAGAAAAGAGGACATCACCTGCTGTATTATCTGACTTAGTTATTGTGTGAATAAGTTTGTTACTGGAGCAAATAGTTCTATTATTGGTGTGAAGGTGAAGTAGGCTTTGTAATGCAAGGATTTTCTGGTTGATATAACATGTTATGGGCCAGAGAGAGTTGGTTGTAGTGCAGGAGTTGAGGAAGTTCCAGTCAGTTGAGCAGCTTCAAGGATGAGCAGAGGTGAGATCTAAATGGGGAGTCAGAGGCAAATCTAGCTATTTTGTTATAACAGGAGTCAAGCTTAGCTAGGTCTGCTCTTCTAAGGTTGGTGAGAATAGGTGGGAAGAGAGGAGGGTAGAAATAAGGTGAGTGTGAGATATAGTAGCTATTGTTTGTTGGGTAAGGAATTGTCTATTTCTATAGAGGGTACCTAGTTTTTTGTGAACTTTCTTGATGGTCTGGGAAATATGAATATCAAATCTTAGATTGTTTATCAATCTCAATGCCCAGGAGTTTGGTGTGCTCTGTGGGAGAGATAGTAGTTTTGTTACTGGACATGATATTAAAGGTAGAAGTTGATGAGGAAGACCTAGCGGGTTTAAAGAGCAATAGTTTGGTTTTAGCAGGGTTTAGGATGAGTTGGATATTGGATAGCCATGTTTCTATAGAGAGGAAAGATTCCTGAGTTAATGTGTGAAGTTCCTGTAGTGAGGAAGCTGCACAAATTAACATAGAATCATCAGCATATCGGATGACAGATGCTTTGGGAGTGGAGGAATGAAGCTTAGTGGTATAGAGGGTGAACAGCAAGGGGCCTAAAATAGGGCCCTGGGGAACACTGAGATTAACTGGGAGAAGGGGGGGGAGAGTTCTTGTTTCCACAAGACTGCTTGCTGACAGCCAGCTAAATAGCTCTGGAACCAAGATATGGTGGGAAAAGAGAGTCCTAATTCGGAATGTTCTTTGATAAGAATGTCATGTCTAACCATATCGAAGACCTTTGAGAGGTCAAGAAAAGTGGCAGAAACAAATTTACCAGCATTTCTATGAGAGATTACAGGACTGGAGAAGGTCAATAAGGCAGTGGTGGTACTATGGAAGTGTCAGACGCCGTGTTGGGTGTTTGATAAGAGCCTGTGTGTGTGTGCAGGTAGTGAATCATTTGGAAGTGTATGCACTTTTCAAGGATTTTTGCTACAGGGGATAGAATTGCTATAGGTCAGCAGTTCGTAAGCTCTGTGGAGTTACCTCCTTTATGTAGGGGGATTATGTGAGATATTTTCCATATCTCTGGGACAGTGTCTTCTGAGAGGGATCTGTTAATTATAATGTCTATAGGGTAGGCCACTGCATTGGCAGCAATTTTTAAGAATTCCCCTGGTAATTTGTCAGCAGCCAGAGTAGCGGGCTTAATTCTTTCGAGGTACTTTTTTATCCTATCTATAGAGACTGACTGGAATTTAAAGGAGCTATTCCTTGTGGGAGTAGTGATAGGTTCAGAGGAAGGGTGTGTGTGTTGATTTTTCCGTTGGTTGGCTAGGGTCAGTATTGTTTCAGTAAAGAATGTATTAAACTGAGTGGGAATGCTGTCAGAGTTATTTATCAAGGTGGGAGAGGGGTACCAGTTTTGCCTGGTAGTAGTAATTTGTTACTGCTGCCCAAAATTTATGAGGGCTATTTTGGTGCTTGATTTGAAGATTTGAGTAGTAATTAATTTTTTCAAGTTTTACTAATTTCTTAGCTTTATTCCTAAGCTCCTGATATTTTTGATTTGCAGCTGGGGACTTAACAGTTTTCCAGTGATCCCATACTTTATCTCTAGCTTTGAGGAGGGCTTTGGGTTCTTTGGCAAGCTATGGAATGGGATTAGATCTGGTTCTTATGGTTCTAGGAAGAGTGTGAAGATCTAATACATTTAAGAAGGTGTTATTAAAGTAAATAACTGCCTCATTTAATTCCAGGTATTTCAGGGGTGCCCAATTGCAATGTTTTAGTTCTACTGTGAAATTGATGGGGTTAATGTTTTTTCTATCTAATAAAATGATAGACTGTACCTTTGGGATTATGGTTGTATTGTTGTAAAAGGAAGATTGACAGATGGTCACTTAGACCATTGGGGAGGCAACCTGCAAGAGAGAGGGGTGGCTAGGTTTATTAGTTAGAATCCAGTCAAGGATTGATTCCCTGTTAGTTGTCTTGTCAATTCTTGTTGGAATTTGGATGGCTTGGATAAAGCCATGGAGATTAATATGATTTGTTGGGGTGGAAGAGTTACAGGATACCCAATCTATATTAAAATCACCCAGAATAATGGTTTCATTTTGGAGAGATAAACAGGACCAATGGAGCAGATTTTTTAGAGTGGGTATATTGTTGCCGGGAAATATATAGCATCCAATTATGTTTTTTAGTTTTTTAGAGTTGAGTTGCAGTTAGGTGAACAATATTTCTGCATTGTCAATAGAGGACTATTGTATACTTAGTATTTGCACTGTGAGATAATTCTTAAATAACATAGCAATGCCACCACCTTTTTTGTCCTTTCTGTCCTTCCTTAGTATATTGTATCCTGGGGGAATAATTTAATTGTCATTGATATGTGGCTTTAGCCAAGTTTCAGTTATAACCACTATGACTATGTCTGGTTGGTATAGAGAAAGACAGGTGTGCAGGTCATGGATTTTGTTGGGGATACTTCTACAGTTTATATTTAGAAACAGTAGGTCAGTAGTTTTCCTAGGAAGTTGCGTTAGACTATTGGGGAGAATGGGAATTTGTGTGTTGGGGGGGTAACTTTGTTGTAGTTCTTGGTCCAGGGTTGGGATGAATATCCTCAGAGCGAGGTAATTTAGAGGCAATGTAGAGAATGGACTGCAGGAATTTTGTGATGTGTCTGTTGAATTTTAGGGAGAGTTGATGATATCTGGAGTGAGGTAGTATTTTAAAGCAGGAGTAGTCAGTGGGTGACAGAGTAAGGCTAGAGGAAGAGATAGAGAAGTAAGATTGAATGTACTGAGGCAGCAGTATCTGCATAATGTGGGGTTACCTGTAGGTGGGTATGGTAAGAGGTGAGGTGAGAAAATGTAAGTAGTACAATTATGGAAGTAATATGTACTAGTAACATGTTAATAAGATGAGTGGATTGTAGTCTTTGTGCAGGGTATGGTTTGGGAGTGAAAGTTGGTGTATCACTGATAGGAGTAGTAGAGTGGAGTTAATTAGGGGAGGGGCTTAGGAGGAGAGTTGGATATGGGTAGATGTACGTGATTGGATAATGAGGTGGGAGGTGTGGTTGTGTAAAGATAGATGTAGTGGGGGTGGGTGGGAATTGGTGGTAGATTAGGGAAGCAAAGTGAGCCCAAGAGTAGCAAGGCTGGCTGGATAAGCAAAGGCAGGAATGTAAACAAAAAAACAATCAGTGGAGAAGGTAGGTGTGTAGAGAAGTGTTAGGATAGTTAGAAGATAAAACAGTGTAAGAAACTTCTCTGTATGGACGATTTTCAGTTCATATATTTCTAGTTAATCACTGTATATTAATCAGATCAGACAATAGTAGTAGAAGTAGCGAACGTAAACTCATCAAGTCAAAACAAAACAAAAAGTAATAATAGAAGATATATAATTGTACAGCATTACTAAGTATTCAAAAGTAATCCAAGCAAGGCAGACAGCCTGTTTCCAGTTGAAAATCCTTTATTAAGTACACAAACAAGCGATCCAAGTAAAACACAAATAGAGTAATAATTTCCTCACAAGCTTTCTAAATATACATATACTTTTTATCAGGCATGGGAGTGGTTTATTGTGCTGTAAAACAAAGTGTTATTGGTACATATGTTAAATTCACATCCCTTCCCCCATCAGTGTGACATTCACCCATGTCTATGTCTATGATCACCTTCAAGATCACCCATGTCTATGCGATCCAGGATCTGGAACTTAAAACCTGTGTGTCTTTTATGAAGAGAAAGGTGTTTGGCTAGTGCAGTATTTTTACATCCAGAGTGGATTTCTGACAGATATTGAAGGAGACATCCCGAATATTCTGGAGAAACATGAACTCATGGCAATTAAAGCTGAACTATTTTAGGAAGCCTGGACTAAACTATTACTGTTCAATTAAAAGTGCACTGGAACTTAGAAAATTGCCACATTGTTTACATGACTAATTGTATTTTAATTTATTTTATTCTAAAAATTGGTTTTAAATACCATTTTAAATCAGTTGAAATTTAAGTGTATATTTTAATTCCATCATCATACATATATTTTTTCTTATTTTTATTTTTTTCTGGTTCTTTTTTCCACTTTATTCAAAATAATGTGTAATAACAATACTAACTAATTATACAATTATATAGGGTTTTAGGGTTCTTGTACACAGACCTGAAGAAGTCTAGAAGGACGAAAGCAATCTTTGTTAACAATAGGTTATGAAAATAGAAATTGATTTTTACATGCAAAATGTATATGTATATATTTATATATATTTTTTGATGCCAAATGAACTAAGGTTGATATATTTCCAGCCATGTAGTATATTGTATTCGATAAAATCACAGACTTAATAATCTGCTTAATAATTTGGTTAAATAAAGGGTACCACATCATTATAAATTTTATTTAAAGTACATAAGAGTTATATATTATTATGACAGCTACAAGGTATGGCAGGACCAGCTCAAATGTCCCACTGATGGGGGAAGGGATGTGAATTTAACATGTGTACCAATAACACTTTGTTTTACAGCTAAACCACTCCCATGCCTGATAAAAAGTATCTATATATTTAGAAAGCTTGTGAGGAAATTATTACTCTATTTTTGTTTTACTTGGATCGCTTGTTTGTGTACTTAATAAAGGATTTTCGACTGGAGACAGACTGCCTCCCTTGCTTTGATTACTTTCGAAAACTTAGTAATGCTATAGAATTATATATTTTCTATTATTACTTTTTGTTTTGTTTTGACTTAAGACGAGTTTACGTTCACTACTTCTACTACTATTGTCTAATCTGACTAATATACAGTGATTAACTAGAAATATATGGACTGAAAATCTTCCACACAGAGAACTTTCTTACACTGTTTTGTTTTTAGATCCACTACACTTTAGTGGGTTGTTTTGAGACTTCGGGGATACCATGGAGATTACTTGTTTTCTGATAGTTAGAAGATACAGGCAGAGAAGGTAGAAAGCTTAGGGGGGTGGTAGTAACTATAAGTAGTGAAAGAGTTTTAATAGCAAAGCCAGTAAGATTATTATGAGAAAGAGAGGTGAAAGGCAGGTTCTGGTTGGTTACCAACTACACCGCTCATGGCAGGTAAGAAATACAACATTTATTTGCAGTCTCAACATATAGTTAGAGTCAGTGAGACACTTGGTTATCCTTTGTGGTATGTGAAACCCTTTCCAGGATCCATACAGTGCACATGAAGTTACAAGCACATTGTGTAGTTGTAGGTGTGGATGCCAGCTCCTATTGAATGACAGTGCCACAGGGGCACCATCCAGTGATTTACTCAAGTGGTAGTATGGGCATGAAAGAGTTAACCAGGTAGGTGACTGGTCTACTGGCCTTTTCAGTCCTGACCTATCCTCAAAGAGCATAGAAGACATAAATAATGGTGTACGAGATGGGCAGAAAAGGCTACAGGATTGTAATAGAGGAGATTACACTATTGTGTACATAGTGATAGACAGAAGCCAGTAATGACACTAAACATTTGCAAGTTTTGATTATTTACATTATTTACATGATTTGACAAGTTCTAGATTTGGATGATGAAGTGTGAGACTGGATTATTAATCAATGTCATGAAAATAGACACAGGTAGCTTTGAATTCTGCTAGTGTCTGCTAGTTTCCTGTATCAGATGGTTTTGCATTCCAAACAGCTGGACCTAATTTGGAGAAGGTTCTTTCTCCTACAGTTTGTCTTGAAAGGGGGTCTGAGTAAATTTCCTAATTTTTGTTTATTAACATATAAGTTTGTTCTTGTATTGCTAACATTTTATTAATTGGGGGGAAATAACCTTGTTTTAAAATGTAAAAATGAGAGGACTGGTAAGAAGCACTGTTTAGTGAGTTATAGGGAGGCGACTCATAGTCATAATGGTAAGAAACTCGAGTACTATAAGTGTTCAGGCAGACACATGCCTACACAGAGGACACTCCCCCACCCATCAACAGGAAGACATCTTCTCCTATCTCTCTGTTACTTCTGTCTTTCTCTCTCTTTCTGTCATTATTATATCTATATATATATACACACACACACACACACACACACACACACACACACACACACACACACACACACACACACACACACACACACACACACACACACATTATTACTATTATATTATTTTCAGTTTGATGACTGTAGAAGTCCACTGAGCCAAGAAGAGCCCATCTTCAGTGGAGGCCCAGGGAGAAAAGCTCTAATGATCAATTACAAGCATACACAAAGCAGTATAATCATCTAAATCAGGTTGAGAATACAGCATAATACATACGAGGTATAATACAATCATGCAAAGAAATACAAATAATAGGACATTGTTCAAAATTTTGTATGTACAAAGTTGGATACATTTACTGATATAAGAAAATCTAACAAGGTTAGCCAAGGTGCAACAAAAGGCTGTCCAGTATTGGTTTAATGGAGTGTAGTAGTAGACAAAGTAATGGTATGAGAAGTAGGTGTAGCAGTGGATGGAGATGAGTAGTTAGAGGGGGAAGTTATGATGGAGAGTGGCATGGGCATGTCCATTTTGAAGATAGGTGGGAGAACAAGAGAGATTTGAAGTTGGCGTGGCTTGGAGTATTGTGAAGGAAGAGAAGGAGAGAGTTCCATAGTTTAGATGTGGACTAGGATAGCAAGAGGTGGCCATGAGGTTGTGAGGGTTTGTAGGTTTTGGTTTTCTGATCTGAGTGAGCAGTTAGGAATATAGGGGGTTAAGGCAGTAGCAAGAGAGGGGCAGCTGGAAGGTATGACGATGAGCTTGTGGGCAGTGGTGAGTTTGAGGAAGTTTAGGTAATTAGGTCATTCGAGCCATTGCAGAGTATGGAGAGAGTGGCAATGGTGGGATGAGTTTTGAACTGGTGGAAAATTTGCTTATTTTATTGTAGCAGGATTCTAGTTTGGATTGTAGGCCGAGTTGGAGATTGGTTAGCAGAAAAGCGCTATGAATGAGAGAGGGGAGAAGGTAGGAGGAGGCTAGGGTTTTACTGGTGGAGGGCATGAGGTAGCGGTTGTGTCTGTACAGGAGTCCTAGTTTTTGGTGTTTTGTTTGATGATAGTTTGGATATGGGTGTTGAATTTTAGATGTTTATCATTGATAACACCGAGCAGTTTAGTATTTGATACAATTTTGATGGAGACATTATTCTGGCTGAGTATAGAGAAGGAGTTTTTCTCGATAGGGGAGTTTCTAGAGGGAGAAAAGATCATCAGTTTAGTTTTATTTGTGTTTAGGGCAAAGTGATTGTTTTGCATCCAAGTTTCAGTTTTAGAGAAGGCTTATTGAGTTATTAGAAGTAGGTCAGAGGGGGGAGTATGCTAAGCAGATTATTACTGAATCATCAGCATACTGGATTAGTGAATAATCAGGGGTGGTGTGGTGATAGTTAGTGATAAATATATTGAAGAGTAATGGGCCTAGAACAGAACCTTGGGACACACCGGTGGGGTATGTAGGAAGGGAGAGGTTGAGGATTTCCATTGAATGGCTTGTTGTCATTAAGAGAGGTAGCTAGAGAACCAGGCTATGGTGGAAGGAGAGAGGTTGAGAGAAGGGAGGTGAGATAGGAGTAAGGGGTGAGAGATAGTATCAAAAGCTTTGGATAGGTCTATAAAAAGGGTAGATAAAAATTTGCCAGGGTTATGTGCTTGTTTAATGGTCTCAAGAAAGGAAAGGAAGGCAGTCATGGTACTATGGCTGGGGCAGAAGTCGTGTTGAGTGGGGGTGAGAAGGTTATTGTGTGTTAGGTATGGCATCAGTTGTGAATGTATACATTTTTCAAAGGATTTTAGAGAGTGGGGAAAGAATGGCAATAGGCTGAAATTGGTGGTGTCAGTGTTTTTACTTCCCTTATGGAGTGGAATGATGTATGCATGTTGCCAGATAGAACGTACATAGGATTCTTGGATGGATCTGTTTATTAAGATGGAAATGAGAAAGACAATGCAATCACCAGATATTTTGATGAAGGCTGATGATAGAGTATCAGGTGCACTGATCCAAAATTTAAGTTGGAGGAGTACTTTTTTATTGTACTTGTGGGGATAGGTTATAGACTGAAGTGGGAGGAAGCACGTATGAGATCAGAGGGATGGGGGGCAGGCAGGGTTGGGACTGGGGGGGATGAGGGAAAGAGGAGGACAATTTTAGCTATATGATCCACAAAGAAGGAGTTGAATAGGGTTGCAGTTTCAAGATTGGTGAGGATGGGGTTAGGACAGGGATTATCTTTATTTTCTCTGTGGAAGAGGGATGAAATGGTGTTCCAGAATTTTCCAGAGTTGGTTTAGTGTTTGAATTGAAGTTTGGAGCAATATGCTTTGTGGTCTCTAGTAATTAGTTTTTTTGTGGTGTTGAGGAATTGTTTGAATTTAAGTAGGCAGTTGTTTGTTTCTTTGGTATTGCTTCCATTTTTGTCTCTTTGGAGCATGGTTAGTTTAGTTTCTTTTGATAGCCAGGGAGATGCTTTAGCCTTGACACATTTTGTTCTTAGAGGAGCATGGTTGTTGAGTAGGTTTAAGAAAGTTTCATTGAAGCCAGTGAGGGCGGTATCAAGGGGCAGGGTTCTTAGGGGGGGTCCAGTCAGAAAAGCTTTAGACATCTGGAGAAAGTTTGAGGGTTGAAGTAGGAGATGTTACAAGTTTGAATGTAGTGATGTTGCTTTTGAAGAGGAGAGGGGTGACAGTCAGTGAAGGCTGGCAGGTGGTCACTGAGAGTGTCTGGGAGGATTCCTGCAATTGAGATCTGGTTAGGATAGGATGTTAAGATCTAGTCAATGATGGTGCCAGAGGCCCCATCTTTGTTTGGCCTTGTAGGAGAGTTTATTAGTTGGGTGAAGTTGAAGAGGTTGATTATGTGAGATGGGGCTTGAGAGTTTATAGTGGCCCAGTTAATGTTCATGTCACCTAGGATATAGGTTTCAT
>NC_056746.1:1441268186-1441273186 GCF_019279795.1 Protopterus annectens | reverse complement strand
TCACTCGTGCAAGCCCACTGCATTAAACAAAGCCGCAAAAGGTGGAGGTGTCTCTCAATTCCAGACCCGTTAAGTAAGATAACATCCTGGGACTCCTAAATAGCTATCTTACTATAAACAAAAGCCCTTACCACATTATACCTAACTACAGGACCTCCTCTATGTGTCCATTCACCCATAGCACCTAATTAATCAATATGGAGTCCCTATGTTTTAAACCACACACCATTCTACTAGAGACATCAACTATACATCTATAAACAAGGATATGTGTACATCCTCATACATGTATGCCCAGAGATTTCTGGACTTCATCATTACAAACTCTCTGTACCAGTTAGTCTACAACTCAACCAGGGGCTATAAAGTCCAGGATTTGGTCCTTAACAACATGGAATAGCTTTGCTGCCAACTAACTGTAAGCTCCCTGTCCAATTGGACCACAAGTCAGTCATATTCACAGTAAGACTGAAGCAAACTCCAGTACATGGGCATTCAGAGAATATGAAGTGGCTAATCTTGTAAAGCTGAGTGATGAGCTGACTAAATTCAGCAGCTCTTCCTTCATGAGAGTGTTAATGCCTGTGTGGGATCCTTTACATTCAAATTCTATGCACATGTAAATAGTTGCATAGATGCCTCTGTTCCCCTCAGATACAAAAACAATGCTTAATTCAAAAGTAACTCCCTGTGGTGGATCCCTAATATAAACAGGCTCATTAATAAAAGGAAATTATCAGTGCACACAAAAAATAAATTTAACACTCAAGAAGCCAAAAAGATCTTGGTAAAATAAACAATGGACTCTGGATCCTGATCAAATAATGCTAAGGCAGATGTGAGCTAAAAATGCCACATGGGTGAAAGATAACTACGAAGCAATTTTTACCTGTTAGAAATCCCAAAAATAATGCCTAACAATGTGCTGAGCTAATAATTAATGATATTTTTATTTATTTATGTATTTTATTTATTTACATTTGTTTACCGGGAACTTCTGAAAGGATGCAGATCCTTTTTCAGCAGATGCCCAGGGAGAAAAGCTCCACCTCATGTACATGATAAATACAGATACAACGTTGAAGCAATAGTGAACAACATTACAGGTTGTTGGCTTTATAAACAGTATATACAGTAAATGTTGCAAGTTAAGATAGTTTCTTGTTGTTTATAATATTAGTAACAAAGTTGTCAGACAAGATGTTAAAGTATGTAAAGACAACTAGCTAATTCTGACTGTGGTTAGTAGTGGCGGTAGTATAGTTGGGTTAAGAGTTTAGGTGGGGGGGGTAAGGGTGGGGGTGTTAGTCTGGATTAGAGCAAGGACAAAGCCAGTGCAAATTTAAGTGGGATTTAAGCGCAGTCTTGAAATGGCTGCTGGAAGGTAGAGTAGTTAAAGAGGGTGAAAGATTGTTCCAAAGTTTAGATATGGTACATGAAAATATGGCTTCTCCTGCTGAGTTTTTGGGTTTGATAACAGTGTGTTGATTTTTGTTACTTGATCTTAAGGGCCTAGTGGAGTGATAGGGTTGGTGAAGGGTTTGAAGGGAAGGGATGTTGTGGGGGTGGTTAATAAGTTTATGAGCAAGGGTGCGTTGATTAAAGTGAAGGAATTGTGGGAGTTCTAGCCCATTTAGTTCTTTAAGGGAGATACGATGATGGCTGCGGTAGGAGGCTCCAGTGGCAAATTTAGCAATTTTGTTGTAACAAGCATCCAGCTTGTGTAGGTCTGTCTGTCTAAGGTTGGTAAGTATGGGGAATGCATAGAGAAGGTTAGAGATTAGCTGGGAATTGGATATGGAGATTCTAGCCGACTTGGTTAGGAATTGGCAGCTACGATATAATGCACCAAGTTTCTTGTGAACGTTTTTTATTGCGAGAGACATGTGGGTGTCAAATCTAAGTTTGTTGTCTATTTCCATGCTGAGTAATTTTGTGTGTTCTGATGAAGAGCTGTTGGTATTGTCTTTGGTGAGAATGTTGAAGTGGGGGGTGTTTTGGGTGGATTTGGAAGGTTGGAACAGGAGAAGTTTTGTCTTACTTGGCTTGACTCACTTATACAGACCCAGAGGACATGCCAAATGTACCAGAGGACAGATTAAATTCTAACATCACACCACCAATATTCTCAAAATAAATGCCCACATCTAGGATGCTCCTCTTAAATCTCTCAAGGAAACGTTCTCAATGCACAAACTATGGCCAAGAACACTACATCTGTGGGGCCAGATAAAATGCCAGGCTGACTACTGGTTAGCCAGAAGCATGACATGTGGGATCCCTACAGACTCTATTCAATATTAGCCCCAAAATTGTGCTGGGGGAATGTAGGGCAGCAGCAGTCACTGCCTTGCACAAAGGTGGCACATCAACAGACTAGGGTAATTATAGACCTATCAGCCTGGCCAATTTCTTCTGTAAGGCCACAGCCTCTCAAGCCAACCCAGTTAAGCTTCATCAAGGTCAGGTACTTTATACTTAATCTGGCTGTCCTCTTTGAAGAAGCCACTGAGGCAGTGGATGAGTGCAGAATGCATTTCTGGACCTTGCAAAAGCATTCAATACCATCCCACATTCGAGAAATGCAGATACTATCCCAGCTGTATATTAACCCCTATGTAACCCACTGCACAACACACTGGTTCACAAACAGAACCTAAGAAGCTGAGCAGCCATGTCCTCTGGATTGTGCGGGACACTCCGCATTTGGGATTGATTTAGATCACTGTTCCACACTGAACAGCTGTGGCTCCGCTTTGTGAATTTTGACTGGCTGGTATATTGCATTTATAGCCAATTGGCATCCCAGTATATGAGCCAGTCAAATAAGTTACTTTTTCAAGAAAATGGTACAGCAATGGTGATTGCACTTGTACACTCACATTGCTGGAAGTCTAAAAACAAAAAGAAACCTCACTCTAAATGTCTTTGCCAAACAGAAGTGTTTTCAAGACTTAGCAGAATGGATTACCATCCATTACATTGAGAGAACTTCAGAAGTTTTCTCAGGTACTTATGCTAGTGGATTTAATTCCCTCTTGCAAAAGGCTAACATTCTGTATTTCCAGCTCTAGTAATATAAGGCTTTTGGACACCATGCAGCTTTGTGCTTTTGTAGACCAGTTAGGTCAGTCTTATACGTATAACTTCCATTAAGTCCAAGAATAATTTTGAATAGCTCTGGGAGATGCTATTCATCTTGGCAAGTTTCAGAGCTTTCAACTCTTCAGCAATTAAAATAGCACTTAGAAAATGCCATTCTTCTCATCAGGGGTGTAGCCAATATATTTTGGAATTGAACGCCATTAATGGTAAATTTATATAGTAAAGCCTTATGCTACTATCCCCCCACCTAAGATAGGTACTGTTTTATGTAAGCTGTGTAGTCCAACCACAGAATTAATATTCTGCAGGTATATTAAAATTATTATATAAACCTTAACTAGATAGCATCAGTCTCAATTGTAACTGTTTTGGAGACATTTTTAGGTTTGATTTACCTCATCACATGATGTACCTACTGTTGGGGGAATGCCATTATTTTCAGGCTTGATTTACAATTTTACACAATTTTCTGAACCACTTCTACCCTTACAAATCTATTTCAAAGCTATTTAGTAGACAGGAGAACATCATAGTATCATTAATTTAGAGAAAGAGGACCCACATATTACATCTCCCTGTTTCAGAAGCAGAAATATATTAGGCAGAGCCAGATCATAGTCAAATGGGGCTTTTGGCAGTATACTGGACCCCCATACCAGTATCCATTTACTTGGTTATCTCTCTTCATTTACCATAAAACAGTATTCAGAGTTATCAGTGTGCATGCTGTTTCTTTCTCTTTCTCTTTTTTATTTTTGTTTTACTTGTATAATGATCACAGAGATTTAAAACTGTTGCTTCAAATCTTACATCAAAAACACGGACACCCATTTGCTAAACAAAGTAAGTAAAACAGTGTCACACTGAAGACAAACTTAGCATGAACAACAGTAAACAACTCTTCCCATGAAAAAAACATTTATTAAAAATGCATCTGCCAAAATATTAAATAACAAGACACGATGGGACTCATCATCAGACACATGTAGTGAAGCGCTAATTAGCATCTGTGTGCAGGGTGTAGGAATTTAAAAAACATATCTGCAAAGCATTTGCTAACAGCTTGGGGCAGCCTACTAGATGGAAGTGTCCCTTTTCACTGGCAGCTGATGATCTGAGGATGGAAGTCACTAAATAATGATATACATTTGAGTTTCAGACTTCAAATCCTTCAGAAAGTGTATATTAAAACAAACCCTGTAATTCTAGCAACTTTCTAAGTTTATAAGAGCAATATTTAAAATATGTCCTTAACTTTGGACCTTTGTCCCCCGAATTTGTTGTTTAAGACTTCCTTTGTTTCTTGATCAGCCTGGTTCCTATAGGAGATATGAGTGTAAAGGGATGTTTTTAAAATGGTCTAGGTAAGTGAGATCCAGTTTAATGAATATAAGGGACAACACTAAGTAAGTTCCTTGGTCGCAGTAGATGCATTGCTGAAAAGATTGCATTGCTGCTGTTTTATCCAGTGCCTGATATTCAAAGGTGTAGATAAGCATACTCAATGTACTCTGAATACATTCACTAGCTCAACACTTCTTGCAGAAAGCCCATTTCAAACAGGTCCCATGGTGGGTTTTCGCACAGTGTGAAAATAGGGTGTTACACATTTTGGCTGTTTGTCACACATTGCTAGGGTCTGTGTTCCACACTGGCCTCTTAAGAAGTTGAGACCTATGCTAATAAGTAAAGGTGGGTATCTCCACCTCCTCCAAAGGACCTGTCACTAGTGGAGTGCTGTAGGGTACAGTGCTTAGTCCACTCCTGTTTGGCGTTTGCTTCTCAGAGTTCAAAGGTAATGATAAGGGTTTGTTGCTGACAAAGTTAAACTTCCCAGAAGACCCCAGGATCCTACAAGAGGGTCTATCCCAGACAAGTATCAAACCATGGACTAA
>NC_056746.1:1441245686-1441265686 GCF_019279795.1 Protopterus annectens | reverse complement strand
ACTTTTTTTTGTATTTAGCAATATGTTTTGATTCATAATAGTATATTCTTATATGTCATATGGATGGATTTTTTCTGTTTTTCTGTGTCTACTGGCCCTTCGACAATTTGACCTATGGTCTATTATGTGCATGTATGGGAAGTGGGCTTGTGTTGTTTAGCAATTCCTGTTTTTGAATAGCTAAGCTGCATCCAATGAATGCATAGGGCAAGGCCGTCACATAGGTACACTTGTACTTTTGTTTTAACATCAGTGATTTGCTTGAGTATGTACACTCCTTATTGGTTATGTAATATCCTTTTTTGACCAGTGAAGATAGATTAACACTTGATCTTAGATTGGTTTGTGCTTTTGTCTAGTACCAGTGATTTGGTAGTGTAGCTACACTTCTCATTGGTCACTTAATATCCTCTTTTCACCAGTGAAGATAGAGTAACTTGTTAGCACACAATTGTGATGATTAGATGCAGTTTTCTCATTCCGCCAATGATGCTTCAGTAAATGTTATTATTTATTTACATCTTCTGTGTGATTGGTCAAAAGACACTTTTTTAAGATAACATGAATTTTCATAGTTTTAGTCTTGAAAAAGGACTCTATCTAAAAGAGCAAGTCTTTTTATCATTATTATATTATTTTATTAAAATTATTGACTGACAGAGACTATAAAGAAAAGGAGGTTGATGATCTACTTTGAAGCATACCTCCACTTAGATCCAGTATAGCCAGACCATATTACTCTGAACACTCGATTGATTCCAATGCTAGGAGACCAACTCCCACTAGACCTACTAATATCTCTGTTCCTCTAACTTACACTACTGGCACTAGGGTGAATATGAATGTTATTAAGAGACACTGGAACATATTAACAACTGACCCCAACATCCAGAGGCTTGTAGGTGACACTCCCAGATTCCTATATAAGAATAAGAAAAATCTAAAAAGATTATTATGCTATCCAGATAACCAGAAACCTGGTTTGTCTGAGTGGAGCCAGTACATTGGCATGTGGAACATATTATTTTTGTAACTATGTAGACAGTAGTGGGTGTTTTCAACATCCTGATAATGGACGTAGGTTTGATTTTAAGGTGCACGCAACCTGCTGACTCCACATGTGGTCTACCTTGCCAGCTGCTCAGTCTGCCAAGCATTTTATGTAGGCAACATGGATAAACCTCTGAAAGACAGGATTAAGGAGCATTTATACAGTATCCGTTGTGCTTCTGCCAACAATGCCTTGTCTAAACATGTTATGACCATTGATGCGAGACACTCTTTTAAGTTCATGGTGAGTGACAGGATAAACCTCAGTGTCCGAGGTAGTGATATTAGAAACCTTATTGAAATGAGGGAGATCAACTGGATGATTAGGTTAAGAGTAGATCAGGGCAGTGGTCTTAATGAAAAAGTCCCATTAAGACCCATTCTAAAGGGACTAAGCCTTAGAAAGTGATAACTGTCGAGTTGTATTAAGATATATATAATGCCATTATACACATTTTTTATTTATATTAATTTCTTTTATATATTATATGTATAGTGTTGCATTATTTTTTATATTACTTTTTATAGTATTTGCTTCAAACAGATCAATGTTGGATTAGTACTGAATGTGTATTAGGTTCATAGGTTCATAGGTTCATACTAGGCTATCTGCCCTAGGGCATTTATAAGCCTAGCCAGAATGTGTTTGGCTTTCACCACCCATTTTAAATTTATTTTGCTATGCCCTTTTTCGAGGTTAGTATAATGTGCCTCTGTCTAACAGTGACACAGAAGTGATACCCAGGGTAAACCTACGATCTCCCATCCACTCATCAAGATTCCTCTTGAAGAGAGTCAATGAGGGACTCTGCCTAACCTGGACTGGGATTTTATTCCAGAGTGAAGGGAGCCTCTGGGTTATGAATCTGTCCCTCCAGCATGTCCTATTTATTTCAGTGCTGAGGTTCAAGTCTCGAGCGTAGCTCGATGGGATTTGGATTTTCTGAGGTGCAACATGTCCATTAATTCTGGGTTGGACATGGCTTTATACGTCAGGCACAGATCGCCTCTGAGCAGGTGGTATGCCACTGAGTAGAGCTGGAGTTTCTTTAACCGGGCAGCATATGGCATCTGTTTGAGCCCTTTGATCCTCTTGGTGAGGTACGTGTCTGGTAAGGTACATCCCAAAAGGGGCATTGTACTCAATTATGGGCCTGATGAGGGATGAGTAAAGAGGCACGATGACCTCTCCTGATCTAGATGTGAATCCCTTCATGATTAGGTGGGCTATATAAAATGTTTTTCTAACCACTTTGGCCACATGGTTGTCAAATGAGAGATTGCTATCAACTTGGGTCCCCAGGTCCCTAATTACTTCTTCTGTACTTAATGGATTACCACCTATGTGGTAATTTGTGGGCACTTTGTTTTTGCCAAAGGGGATGACTATACACTTTTTGGCATTTAGCTTGAGGCCATTATATATAATCATATATATATGATACATTTTTCAGGAATATTTGAGTGATTTTACTTCCTATATAGGTCATTTTATTAGTTTATTTTTTTTTTATTATGCATATGGCATATTTATGCTTGGTTTAATATAATGCTTCAAGTGATTAGTTCAACCTGTCTGCCTCACTTTGATTGATGTTTGCATATATAAGCATGCTAGTTCATTCATTTTCTGTTGAAGGTCTGATGAAGCAGACGTGGAAGTGCTTACCTTTTTAATTTTATGAACGAATCAACTTTTTTTTATAACTCTTGGCACTGTTTTATTCTGCTGGTGTTTGCTGAAACATATTTTATTTATACTTATCACTGTGGTGGTTTTGGTACTCTTTCACTTTTTTTTAATGCAAGTTTCTGTACCTACCTGTAGTGGCCAGGATCTTCATTTGTTTTGTTGATATATATATATATATATATATATATATATATATATATATATATATTGTATCCATATTTAAGTGTAACCCTAGCCGCATTTAAGCAGAGCCTTGACCAATGTATGGGAAATGATAAATTCACCCAGGTCTGGCCCCATGTCCCTGACAGAGACAGATAGTAATGCCCAAACTAACACCCTCCCCAAACACACACATATCCTCAAGAAATTTCCTAACACCCCTCCCATTCTAATAAACCCCCAATTTACATAGAGACACAATTGGCTTGGATCGCATGGGAAGACTGATAAAGGCCCTGGTGGTCTTTAGCCTAGTATGGAACTATGAACCTAAATACACATGTATCTATATAGATATTTAAACATTTTGAATGACAAACCAGTCTCTGTAAACAAGTGACTCTGAAAAAGTCAAACAAGTTTGAAAGAAATAACCTTACTTATAATTCATTTCTCCGAGGTTTCTTGCAGTGCTCAGTCTTGAAGTCTGTGTCAGTATTTCAGGGGAAACAATGTCTTTCCCAAAATAAGTGCATATGTAAACAGTTCTAATTTACATGTTCCTCACAGTGTATAGCTTATAGTCTTGTCTTTCTCAAATCTTTCTTTACATTTCAGTAGAGTAACACTCCAGCAGTCCCATTTGTGACACAGCAATAGTTTTGGTCTTTTGCGGGGACACCTCTAAGGCTCACTGAAAACTTCATTCCCTCTGTTGGATGGCTTATCTTCCAAAATGAACTCCCTGCATTCACTTCAACATCATTCTTTTTTAGGCACCCTGTGTCAACTCACACAGTGGCCTTATGGATTTCTTCTTGACACTGCGTTCTATACAGGCAAGTCTGTCTTTTTGAGGTGGTGTAGTGCCTCTTCTTCCTCTGTCTTATAATATCAGGAGCCCTGATCTAGCTTTGAATACGTGTTACTATACATTTCAATGCTCCAAATTGATCCTCTTGGAATTTTTACATTATACAGCCCCCTCCCACAGCTTAGAGACAGAAGAATAAACTCCCAGTTTTGTCTGTTGACTTTCGTGTTAACTGCCCATCTATCTTGCTGGTAGATGGGCTTATTCTTTCTGTGTGTGTGTGTGTGTGTGTGTGTGTGTGTGTGTGTGTGTGTGTGTGTGTGTGTGTGTGTGTGTGTGTGTGTGCGTGTGCGTGCGTGTGTGTGTGTGTGTGTGTGTGTGTGTGTGTGTGTGTGTGCGCGTGTGTGTGTCTTCCATTGCTACAGAAGTTTTTGCCTTAACTAGTATCTCTATAACAATAACCAGAGCAGATTCAGTTAGCAAATGTTTGCACTTTTGCTGTAGTCTAAGTAGATCTCTGCCCTTCCAGTGCTTTTTCAGCTTCCTTCTGCTTTACCAGTTTGTAAATTTGTAGGAACAATAATTAAAATCTGTCCTTATTTTTGGGCCTTTGCCCCCTATTATTTTAGCTTTTATTCAGATTTCTTGTGCTAAAAGATCGAAAGGTATGAATTTGGCTTGGATAAAGAAATGCTTTTTGAGTTGCATTCTGAATTTGGAATAAGTGTTGATTTCCTTAATGCCGATGGAGAGAGAGGGGAGACAGCGTGTGCAGGTCTGTGGAGTTTGGTTCCAGGGTTAATAAGAGTGGGTGTGTTGTTTTAAGTTTTGGTGATCATACTCAATCATCTCCCATGAGGCACCAGATATAAATTAGCAAATTTCTGCTGTAACACATTTACAGCACTGACTTTCTGTTTGCTAACATCAGATGGTGTGACAGCACATTTCCTGATGCTGGCTGATATATTTACTGATATAGTCATTCTCTGACCGCAGTTAATTTCAGCTTCAGACTGTCCTGGGTTAGAGTTTCTTTGAGTACTGTTAAATAATGGAAGTGTCTGAGTTAGAGAAGATGTCACATGGTGTAGTTTGGTCTCAGTTTTGCTTGCCTGGTCTTCAGCATTACTAGGTTGTTCTGCAGCATCTTTAAGTTCATGAAGTATAGAGACTTCTTAGCTGGACTCGCTGAGAAATGACTGCCCATCATTACACACACTATAGTCCAACTTCACTGTCTGACCTCTGTCTAGCATCTGCATAGCAGAAATGTTTGTGATAGAATTACATCTAGTTCAGGGTCAAATTTTCTATTTTTAATCTAATCTCAAAATGTTCAATCTTATATTTTCATTGCTCAGATTTGAAATTTGGCTTATTCTTTTCACTAAGACATGAGACTCTTGCTCTTCCAGGATGCCTTGTCATACTTTTCAGCTATCTATTTATGTGCTCAAATGACTTTTGCTTTGCATTTCATTTATTAGTGCAGTTTCAGCTTTGAGTTTCTTTAACAGTAAGAGTTTCCTACTCTATTTGATGATGGGTAGAACAATGGCAGTCCTTCTTATCCTTTTTACATTTGTATTACAATACCTATGGAATAGTTTCAAAAGGAGTTACATAAGTGTGCAATCAGGTTCTATACCACACAAAGTGCAGCTAAGGTATTCTGAACACTGTAAGCTTTTAGGCATGTTTCTGCAGTTTTACTTTCTGCAGCTTTTTGTTCTGTGATCACAGCGGTTAAGCCTATTGCACACAGTTTTGTATGCTTGCAGCATTCAAGCCATGAATATGTTTACTATTCTATCTATGAATTAGAAAATTACTTTCTTTCTGTATGTCTAACACACTGACATGGCTACCACTTTGTGTACTTTTCAAGGCAAGACTTTGCCAATTCAATGCCGTTATCTCTTTCTGCAGAACATCCAGTGTGCTCTTACTTCTTCTCTTCCACGTTTTGTATGTGCTGACCACGTGTGTGTAATTCACTGTTATGTATTTTCATAAAGTAATGCCTCACACACACCATTTTAAAGTTTCTTTCATGTGTGTGCCAGCTGTTTTCCTTTAATTTCTAGTTTCAAATTTATTTTGCTGTATTCATCTTTTGCTTTTTGGAAGTGCTACTCTTAAGCACTTCATTGCGAGCAGAAGTTTGGGTGCAGTTCTTAATTTTCTTCTTAGTCTAGAGATGGGCTTTGCACAGCAGATTTTCAGTCTGCACATCTTGATACATTGCTCAACAGTTTACAAAAATCCTGAATTTCATCTTTATCACTCTAAGCACACAGCCTCAGCTTGGATCTGAACTTAACTTTTCTCCAGTATTCAAAGCTCTAGTACCACCTTTCCTTGCTCTTTTTTCAATTTATGCATTGTCTCTTCCAGTTCTATAAAAAATAGGCTCACTTTATTCATGGCTCATCTTAGTTTGGCCTTTCTGAAGTTGCTATCACTTTTTTCTTACCTTCTACATTATTCTTTAATTATTCGTTCTCCCTCTCTTTTTTTTTTTTTTAAGAATCCTGTCTTGGACATGTGCATAGCTGTACCAATTGTTTGTGTTAATACAATCAAGTGTACTTGCGATATCCCTTTGATTTGAGCTTTCACTTCTATTGCTCTGTTTCACTACTTAAACTTGCTCCAAACATTTGCTCTTTATTTATTTTTCTATTTATATGTCTGCTAACTGGGTAAGTCAGCTGTCACAATGGCCCTTTCAAGCCAAGACTGAGCTCAGAGAGTAACAGAAGATATCACAGACGTTGACATACATAACATTGACATGATGCATAATATTTAATAATACAATTACAACAGTAGTAATTTATCTATATAAATGCAAAAATCTGACAATGTAGGACACTTGAATATTTAGTAATGTGTTGTAGAAATATTGCAGACAAGGTTTTAATTTCAAATACCATCAATTAGAATTTATGAGATATTTGTACCTAATTTTCAGCAAAAGAGGGGATAATTTCTTCTTTCTTTCTTTCTTTCTTTCTTTCTTTCTTTCTTTCTTTCTTTCTTTCTTTCTTTCTTTCTTTTTCTGTGAGGATAGAAGAGGTTATTCCTTTGCCAGATGCAATATTAAAAATGGACAGATTTAAAGGAGGGGGTTCTTTTAAATGATGCTGCTTCCTCATTACAGTCTGTAAGTAGTTAGAGGTTTTGACTATTAGTCTGGAAGAGAGCAGTGAGCATTTATTTTGAATGACAAGTTTAAACAGAAAGCTGGACAAGAAGAAGGCAGCTGGTTTTCTTATAGGAACCCAATTAGCTTTTACAAGTGAAAGGAACTGCTGAGTCTGAAATCTGACAGAGATATAAAGTGGCAGATGCTGCTGATTGTGGTTTGTAGTTGATTTGCAGGCAGGAATAAGCAAAGCATACTCTAGTTTTGAGATGAATACATTCTTTTACAAAAGTCACCCTTGGTTCTGATGGTTACTGTTTTATAGCAGAGTTTCAATAGCGTGAGAACATCATTCGTTTTAAGCTCATTATGGTGATAAAATAGTAACGAGTAAAGGTTTAGTCAATATATTTATGTTAAAATACTTGTGAGACAGGATTATTTAGTGGGTCACTTATAGTGGTTTCGCAAAGCTACTGACATTTTTCATTAGAACTAAAAATTATACAGGCATTTTTTAAGTTGATACTATGCTGAGTTTTGCAAATCCCGTACCATAGTAAAATTGCCCTTGAGGTTAGTTTACAAGGAAGTAAAATGTTTATTTGAGCTTAGTTTGAGCTAGTCATCTGTATAAATTGTTACATTAAGTAAGGCAAGAGCTTGGGTCTAAGTCATTTAGGAAGACAGAGCAAAGAATTGGACAAAGAACAGAACCTTGAGGCACAATTGATGTTGGGTTTCCTGAAGTGTGTGTGTGTGTGTGTGTGTGTGTGTGTGTGTGTGTGTGTGTGTGTGTGTGTGTGTGTGTGTGTGTGTGTGTGTGTGACTACATACCTGAAAAGTTTTGTTATGTAGATAGTTAACTGCGTAGTGCACATGGGGCTAAAGTCAAGAGCTTCTAGATTTTTTTAATTAGGATATTGTAGCTAACAATATTGAAGGCACTGGTCATATTAATATAAAGGCCACCAATAAAGAAGCTATTGCTCATGTGGAAGTAAATGGTATCGGTAGTAGTATAAAGTAGTGTTATAGTATTAAAACAAACTTTAACATCATGTTGTTTATCTTTAAGTAGAACATATTTGTTAATATTATCAAGTAGGTATTGGAGTTTTACTTTTGCAAAGGATCATACAAGTCAACAGACCACTTGCACCTTGGTGGTACCCACTGTCATAATGTATCACTTGCTTCTAGATAGGCCAAGCAGGTCAGGCCAGGAATGTATTTCTAGATGTCCATCTTATCATTAAGGTTAATCTTATAAGGAATAAGGATGTCACTGGGTTTTACACATAAATGCAATTTGGTCCAGAAAGAAGTAACGGATGGGTAATATATCTGTAGTACAAAACAGAAAGCACTTAGAATCAGCTTCTAACCAGACTTTAATATAACGTCAGAACATAATGGTCCACATACATATAGGAATAACAAATAGCATACCGGTTTCAGCTATACAGCCTTCATCAGTGCATAAAATATTCCATCATTTAATGAGCTTAAATAGCATTCAATAAGTTAGTTATGGCTACAATCAACTCTTGCAACCGCTCATTAAGCCCTGGTGTAAATAATGCCCCTAATCTAATAATCCACATTTATTATTTTTGGTTTAATAATGAATGCCATCCCACTTTGCTATTGGTTTTGAAATTAACCCTATCAATAATAGTAAACAGAACAAGCAGAAACATATTTTAAAGTATGTTTATATAAAGCGTTTGTAACTCTAGTACATCTTATATCACTCAATGTTCAGACAGTATTAACTTCAAAGGACAAGAAGTTTGCCCCACATAAAAAGCTGAGCAAGAGCACATCACTAAATATACTACCCAATCCGTATTACAGTTCTCATATACCAAAATGACAATGACTTTAGAGCTATTCCTAGAACTGACGTGTTTATTTTTGTCATTTTTGTAAATTTCTTAATAATGTCCACATGAAAAACAACCCACTAACTTATGCCCATCCAGCTGAATCTGATGTTAGTTTTCACTCCTAGAATAAATATTTTATAGTGATTGAACCAACCTGCCATTGTTTTTCCTTTCCTATAGGAAAATAAACATTTAGAAGATAAAATCTTCTTAAGTTTATCTTCCATTAACAAAATATCCCAATTTTTAAATATCAGATCTTTAAAGAAAGTCGTATTATCCCCAAAGCTAGTAATAAATCATACAGGTTGTTGAACCAGAAACAGGCTGTTGAAGGGAGGGTTTGGTCTTTAATGGCACATAATGCACAAATGAATCATATTCACTATAACACTGAAGCCTGAAGCATCTTCAAAATACCTCAGTATTCAGATATTATATGGATAATAATCTAGTACAACTGAATGAAAACCATGAAGACCTGCCAATATCCAAAAGTGTCTTCTATCTTGATGACCCCACTGGTTATATGAATCTTTCCCTGCCATATTCTATGCACATGTAAATAGCTGCATAGACTTATCTGTCCACCCTCAGAAAGAAATACAACAAATTCAAAAATGAACCCCAAAGGTATGAATCCCATTTTAATAAACTTTATAATAAATTAAAAAAAAATCATTGCAAGCAAAAATAAATGAAACTGTCAACATGCTAAAAAATTCTCCTGTTAAATTAAACATCCCAGAACCACTGAGCTGATCAAAAGTATGTGCTTTTGCACTGTAATTGTTAGCTTTGCATTTTCTGTACTAGGAAAGCATATCAGCTGACTTAAAGGAAGTTTAGGGTATTTTGATTTAATATTCTTTTGGCTTTTAATACTGCGGTGGTGGTGCTGTGGTAGCGTTGTCGCCTCACAATTAGACATTGCCCGTTCGATTCTCAGTTAGAGTGTCTTCTGTGTGGTGACATGCGTGAATGGGCATTCCTTCGTTGAAGGTTGTGCGTTAGGCCCGGCAAGCCAGCATGTAAATCTCTACTGCCAATCATTAGCGGACCGGAGTTCCACTGTGGTGACCCCTAACCGGGAAAAGACACTGACAGATTATTTCAGCTTTTAATACTGGGATTGCTGCTGTGCTGGAGTAAACCTTGGTGTTTTCATTTCAGTGATATTCTTTCCTTCATTCTTGTGGCAGACTATCTGTTTTGTATGGGGATGATTATTCTTTGTAACTATATGGCTTGGTTATGACAATTAGCTTTTTCTGAGGATAAAAAAGACACAGCTGATTAATTCAGGCAATGTTATTTCTGGCCTCTCATTTCTGCTTACAGTTATCCCTTAGTAAGGCTGATTAGTAATATTTCTGACAATTTGCAAACAAAATGGTGTTTGCTTAACAAGTAATGTTATACATCATTGTGCTACATCATAATTCTACATCATTGTGCTACATCATAGTTCTACATCACTGTGCTACATCATAGTTCTACATCATTGTGCTAGACCTTGTTAATGTTAAACTGGTGTGAGTTTATAAATCAGGTAACCTATGATTTTTGATGTGTATGAGATTGTGCAAGACACTAGGCTATTTAATGCTATACCTCACTATACTCACAAACATCGTTGATACTGGCAATAATCAAATGTTACTAGTTGTATCTAGATGAATGTATTTTATCACCAGTTTTTAGTAATATCTTATATGCCATTTATTGTTTTTTTTTTATTTTTCTTGCTGAACTGGTCAAGTCTTTATATCTATGCAGCATATAGTCATAATGTTTGGTGAGCAGATCTTGTCTTTTTAACTGTGCAATACTGGTATATGTATTGATTACAAAAGTTATCACATTTGAACCAACCCATTACAGTGATAAAATCTGCCTTATGAATGGCTAATCTACAGCTAATCTTCAGCCCCCCCCTCAAAAAAAAACAAGTATCATTTTCTAATTTATACATTTGAGCCTTGTTGTCATCACCAACCACTGACGTTTTTTATCTCGCTAGTGTGTCATTATTCTTGGCCAAACTGTTTCAGTTGGTGTGTACAGAAGGCTGGCTTGTTTTAGTTTAATTCAAGCACACATTTTATTTATTTTATTTGTCTTTTGTTAACCAGGTTGGTCCACTGGGCTGTGGCCCATTTTCAGTGAAGACCCGAGGAGAAAAGCTCCATATAAAGCAAACAAGTTCCAAAAAAAAATGAAAACAAATTACAACATGTATAGCAATAATACAGTCATTAGAATCAAAGAAATGTGCATGCAAATATATACAAAGATATACAATATGTATATAGGTGATAAAGAAGAAATAAAGTACATAGTATCATGAAGTCATTAAATCAAGACAATGAACAATTAATAGGTGGATATAAAAGCAACAAGTAAAGTTTGAGATCTAGAGAATTTGGGTGGGTCCTAGTTAAGTGGGGTGGTGACAGGTACATGATGAAGATTTGGCCAGGTAACTCTTTAGTTCACGTTTGAAAGTTTTGGGAGAGTGGATAGAGTGTAGTTGATTAGGGAGCTTGTTCCATGTCTGAGACCTAGAGCAGTTATAGAGTAGTTTGCCTATGGTTTTATTGGGTCTGTAGGTGTCTAGTAGGTTTCGGTCAGTACTGCAGAGGGATTGAGAAGGTTTATAAGGGGATAGGAGGTTAGATAGGGAGGGGCAGTTAGCAGGTTTATAAAGTAAGGTATGTGTCATTTGAAGCTGAGATCGTAGAAGTTGAAGGAATTCAAGCTATTAAAGTTATTTGAGGGCAAGGCAATGGTGCAATTTGTATGGTAGGTTACTGGCAAATCTAGCTATGTGGTTGTATGTCTGACTGAGTTTAGCTAAGAGGTTTGATTGGAGGTGAATACAAATAGGGGAGGCATAGAGAAGGCAAGGGAGGAGGTAGGCTTGGGCAAGGGAGGTTTTACAAGCAATAGGTAAGCATTTTTTGTTTCTGTACAACAGTCCATGTTTTTGGTTGATCTTTTTTATGGACTGTTGAATGTGAATGTCAAATGTTAGTTGATCATCGACAGTGACCACTAGCAGTTTTTATGAGAGTCTGCATGAATTTATGTGTTATCTTAGGAAGTGATAGAGAAGGATGTCCTAAGACTGGCCAATGATTTTGGGAGAAAGAGGAGTTGCTTGGCTATCTCACATACTTTTTTCGCATTTGAACCCTCTCTTTTCTACCTTGTCCTGCAGTGTTCATCTTGCTGGTGTCTGGGTATCCTTGGCCAAAGTTGGTTTCTTTGGCCATGTAGAGAAGAATGGCTTTCTAATACAATCTGCCTTTCTGTATTGCATTCACACTATAAGAGCTAATCAATCTAACTTCATTCTCAAGCGTTAACTTTTTTCTTTTTGATATCTCATCTCTTGTCTTCGATAAAGATCTTTGTCAGCTCCCAGCTATCAAACATCCACACCTCTCCCTCCTAATGTCCATTGTCTCCAGCTGTGAGTGCAGTCTCTCTAACAAGGGAAACATGCATTAAGAATTCAAAAGTTTTCAGCCGCCATTAACAGCCCTGTATGGTATTGTTTTTAAATAACTGCTACAAGTATTCTCAAGTCCTCTCAATTAATTTTATCAGTGTTTGAACTATTAATGTACTGACACTGAGTATTCACACATTACTTGGGGCATAGCACAACCCCTCAACTCTGGTTCCAGTTTAATAGTTCCTTTTTCAAATAGAATTTGTCTGTTATTTATCCTCCCACTAAAAAAGTGCATCACCCCCCCCCCCAAAGACACTATCTCTCTAGATTCTCTTTTTATGCAGCTGTAACATATATTGTTCCTTGCTGCATAGAAAGAACCTTTCTCTAACAATTATGAAGATAACCTATACATTTTGGGAGTAATACAAACACACCTAATAAAAGTTAATCTGAGTACAAATTATTTTTTTGCAGTCAGGAAATCTTCTCAGAAACTACACTATCAGTCAATAACATCTTCCACCAAAACCTAACCAATCAATAACATCCTCATACACCTTCTTATTACTATGACCAAAAGTACCTATTTTAATAAAGATGCTCTCCCTTACCCTAAACTCCCCACCATGATACAATGTCTCACTCTAACTTCTTTCATACTGATATTATTACCATACTCTACATCTTAACAAACACAACTCCCTGAATATTTCACCTACTACAAAAAAAAACATGATTACAATGTAACCTCTTCATCCATCCTGTTTAATATAGGTCCCCTCTTATATACAAATCACTACACTAACCTTCTTAAACCTAAACTAATCCATACCTCCAAAAAGGTTCAAAGGTACTTTCACCATTAAAACTGAAACAACACATTCATATAAGTGTTTACTGAATTTACTGCTGTCAGGTGACATTCACCCTGACCCTGGACCCTCTCAGACACCATGTTACTCCACAAATAATAAATCAACCCTGCCTGAAAACCTAAACTCCTCTCTTGATAAAATAAGAAATAGTGACAAGAGTCTTGGTCTATTCCATATGAACATTAGGAGCATTGTAAACAAATCTCCAGAACTACATGCATGGAATAACATATTAAACTCTTGACATATTAGCAATAACAGAATCTCGGCTAAAACCAATTATCAATAACAAAGAAATACCCCCCACCCCCCGGATTTAACATTCTTAGAGCTGATAGATTAAATAAAAAACAGGAGTAGCAGCAATAATGTACTACAGTAACACTGACTGTCTCCCAGACCCTCCTTCCTCGATGCTGAACTACTTATAAATGACCTAAAACAAAATGCACACAAAGCAATATGTGTAACAGCCCTTAATATACCACCTGGAGACAATATCAGCACATCTGAGGGCATCCTATCCCTGGTTATCTGATAATGTACACACAGAGACATCATCTCTGAGATAATGTCTTCTTGTACAAACCTGTACAGTTTCTTCCAATTTGTCAATGATCCTACCAGAATCTACCTAAAAAATGGTAAAACTACCACCCTGGACTGGTTAATAACAAGTCACCATAACAATATAAGATCCCACAGCACCTTAGCTAGCTCACTTAGTGACCACCTACCCAAGCATATCACAAATGAATGCCATATTTCTCCCAGGGAACACCCATATAAATCCTCTTGCAACATGGACAACTTTGAAAGGCTTAAAACAATGCAAAACAACCCTACTACCAGGAAATTAATGAGAACTAGAGATAAAACCTGTAAGGCATGGCTCAATAGTAGTGCAGAAAACAATCTTCAACAATATAACCACATATGAAATAGAGCCAAATGCAAGATCAAGTTTGACAAGAAACTTTTACTCCAATTGCAGAACAGATGCTGCAAAAACTGTAGACAGTTCTGGGCCACGATATCTAAAACATTACATCCTGTCTCAAATGAGCAACCAAACCTCAACCTCCATTGTTCCCCGGAAAAAACAGCTAACGCTTTCAATGGTCACTTTATCTCTAACATCAAAAAATTACTACACAACGGAAGTCAAAAACCATCAACTGCCTGTATACCTGACCACAACCCACTCAGTCTCATCTCCCTGCCCCATTAGTAATCACTCTTTCTTCATTCAACCAGTATCTATCATAACACTCAAGAAGCACCTCAAGCAAATTAAACCGAGTACACTTGCTCCAGATGAAATTCTTTGTGATTTCTCAAAAACAGCAGCCAGCTCAATTTCCTTTCCATTATCCTGTCTCACATGGGACAGCCTTATGGAAAAAATCTCATATTATCCCACTTTACAAGGGCGGTATCTCCAGTCATATATCCAGCTTTAGACCCACTGCCATTCTCTCTCCCATCTTCGAAAAATCTTTGAAAAATTTATCCATGATCAATTATTGACTCATATAGAAACCAAAAACCTTCTTATTTCTACACAACATGGCTTCAGACCAGGGCATAGCTATACCACAGCTTTCTTAAACTTAACCAACACTATTATCCTGGCCACAGACAAAGCCAAACTTGTTTTTCTGTGATTCTGGATCTGTCCAAGGCCTTCAACACTGTTCCCCATAGCCTTCTTCTAAAATAATTCTCTCCACTTGGCCCATCAAACACTTCCACTAACTGGTTCTCGATACTTTTCCAGTCGATTCCAGTCTGTTACATGGATTCAATCTTACTCATCCTTCCTACCCATCAAAACATGCTCCACAAGGTTCCATACTGGGGCCACTGCTTTTCAACATATTTACCAATGACCTACACTCTCCTGATTGTCAAGCATCCCTCATACAATATGCTGACGACTCCACATTAATCTGTTCTGTTAGTAACATAATTACTCTACAGCACCATTTCCATCTGTTGAAAGTTGCCTCAATAATTACCAGCTTCTACTCAATCAAAAAAAAAGCTTATACTATTACTCACAAAAGTCTCAAACAAAATTTCTCAGTAACATCTGATAACACCCCTACAGAAGTAATCCTCCATGCTAAGCTACTAGGCATGATAATTGAAGATAACCTGAAATTTGACCTATATGTGCAACAGGCTATCAAAAAACTTGCCAAAAATTAGGAACACTCTATAGAACAAAAAAAAATGCTTAACTAATTCATCCAAGAAACTCCTGCCCTCTGCAGTCCTACTCCCCACTTTACTATATGGCTGCCAGTGCTGCTTAACCTTTATGCTTATATCCAAATTGAACTAAACCAGTGCTACAACAAAATAACAAAATTTCCCACTACCTCATTCAGCAAAACTTATCACTGCTTAGCCCTAAAACAGCTTGATTGGCTTGAATTACCCAAACAACACACTTACACCCAACTATTCGTAGTCCACAAATCAATATACAAACCACAAAAGAGCAAAGCCCTACTGGACTTATTGTAATTGTCCCAGAGGACTTGGTGAAAAGAAGAGTGGAAAATCTGAAGTAGTGGCTCAAAAACCAACTTTATTGAATAACTTTTTGTTAAGTGAGTTTGTCCTAAAAATAACAGACTTCATCAGAGCATGAGTGCAACCCTCCTCTACATTAAAATGTGTACAAATCTTTACCCAGTATAAATCTCTCAAAAATTCAAATGATGAAGAAAATCACATTATATAAAATGATATGATAAAGAATCTAATAAATATTCATAAATATTTCTAAAATCTCATAGTGAGTGGTGTGAAACCTTCTTTACATAACAACTGAACATTTATAACTATTTTCCAAATTCGAGGATGTGTGTGAGGCTTTGGTGAGTGAGAAGTTCTCCCCACCAAATATGAAAGCCTTCAGCAGTTAAAAGGATTCAATCTTATAAAGCTCAGTAAAAAGTGAAATGCATATTCTTGTTAAAAATATTTCCAGCTGATGTGGAAGGAAGGCAGAAGAGGTAAGGGGCATAACAATAAGCATCAGTCATTTTTCTACTGGTACCTGCAGCAAAGACATAGAAACTATTTAACGTGCATTGGAATCAGAAGCGACCAGTCACCCTGATGAATGCCATGTTCAGAAGTCCTGTATTGTATGGTACACTGCACACACCTGTGGCCACATTTTACTACAAAAAGCTGACTTGTCCTTCATTATCCTTTATCATAATCCTTTCATGTGGTCATAATTTCACAGACTCTGTTTTCCTTCAGTTTGCTAGAGCGCCTGTATTGTCAAATCATTTCTTACTCTTGCTACAATGTGCAATGCATTTGCTTCCTATCTAGCTGACCTTCTCTGGTTTCATAGAAGAAAATACATTAAAATCCCTTAACATTTCTGAACCTTTTCAGCAGTCTGTGGAAGATCAAATGACACATTCAGATTCTATCTGCATACACCTTTGTAAGTACTGTAGTCCCGAATAACTTATCACCTGCATGCACTATCATCTTATATACTGCACTTCACTAATTTATACATATTTTAATATCTCAGCTGTGAAGCTGCCATATGTTCCCCGGAATACCTATTACCAACAGTTTAAAAAATGATGTGAGAAAACCAGACTAGTAGTTCATGAAAAAAAAAAAGATAAAAGTAGCAGTGATCATTGAAATTGCGACACCCTGTGCTTACAGTGTCTTATGTACAAACAGAATAGACAGAAGGTTGCAAAATACCAGGATTTGCAAACGGAAAAATGAGCAATGTGGAAGAAGGATACCCAGATTGTTCCAATAGTGGCAGGATTAACAGGTCTAATTAAAAAAAAAAAGAATTTGCAATCATTCTAAAATCTAGCACATGTGACCCATTATGAATAATGGAAGGAGGCAGTATTGGGCACATTGCAGATAGTGAGAAAACTCTTATGGCTAACATCGAAGATTGAAACAATACTAATTTTGTGAACTCTAAACGCACCCTAACTTAAGAATGGGGTCTATTCTTGTCACAGTATTTGAAACTGAAAACACTTGCAGAAATAAAAAAGTGAAATGCCATCATGTTTGTCATGCAGTGTTTCATTATGATGGGGGAGGTTCCTCAAGATTAGAGACATGCAGTTGTTAAACCCATCTTTAAGGGAAAGAGAAATGAAAACCGTGTCATATGAACCCTTAAATGTACTGTTTTTTTGTGGAAAAACTAATAGAAAATGTTATTTTGGACTTGTACAGTCTAGTAAACCAGAAATGATCAAATCATTGTAAGTTACATTAGACCCAAACAAGAACGTGGAATAATAATATGGAAACCTTAAAAGAAGCCAAGCATGAGTAAACTGGAAAGAGTACAGTCAGATTATACCAAGGTCATCCATGGATGTTAAAATTTAAGTTATTTTGAAAGATTACAATATCTGAACTTGTACAGTATCTCATGCAGATATTTAAGAGGAGACATTTCATATATATATATATATATATATATATATATATATATATATATATATATATATAGCATTTGGAGACAATGACAGTTTCAGGTAATATTTGGGGTAATCAAAGACTAGTAGAGAATCAAAACACAACCTATGTAGGAAAATATATAGCAATGAGAACTGTACTAATTGGTTCTCTGACGGAGTAGCTGATGCAGACAAGAGACTATCAAATTATATCAAAACCAGTACAAGACTAGCTACTTTTATGAAACGTTGTACTTCCTGCCATATTCTTCAACCCCTCTCCAGTGGTAGCTCCAGCTTCCTTTTCTTGCTGGGTTACCTACATGCTAGGTAAAAAAAAAAATACCGATTACCTCTGTACTAGCTAAGTTTCCCTTTTTCCATAGAAATGTAGTCCTGTAACTGAATGAAATATTAGAGTAACTTTCTCAGAATATGTCATGACCCTTTGCTACTACAAAATGTACTTTAGCCACTGATAACCTACTATGGAGTATAGAAAATGCTTCAGAACATTGCAATTGGTTTTCCCTGTTTCAGATCTATGCATACAGATAACCTTCATCTTTATTTTCCAAAAGTCTCCTGCCCTTTCACAGCCATGCCACAATAATAAATACTCCCTTTGCCACTACCCACAGAGAAAAATAAAGTAACTGGTGCAGTTTTTTAACCAACAAACTGGGGCCTCTAGTACTTTAAATCACTTACTTTTCAAAAATCATCTGTACTTATTTGTCATGCTCATGACTGGGTCAAAATAAATTTTAGCTATATAACTGAACCTTTAAACAGTCAAAAGTCAGAAGGCAACCTTTACAGTTCTTGAAAAGTAAGGTACTGGACTCTTATTGGTCAAACAATTTATTAATGTCCTATCTTTAACACAAAGTTTATTTTCTATTCAGATTCCCTTGTCTTCTTTACAAATGTTCCCTTACTCAACAGCTTATATTTTTATGGAGAACATGTTTAATAAGACTTATACCCTTGTATCACTTAATTTTCCTCCATGTACTCCCAGAAAATACTGTAGGAAGCTTGGGATGTAAAAATGGAAGTGTTCCAGGGCAACATGTCCCCTCCCCTATTTTTTTTCCTTACATTTACCTGTCTATTGTCACTCTTTCCTCCTTTAGTTGTTTTTCCTCATACATTACTTTTCTATTAATCATTACCCCACCTCTAAATCACTTAAAGCAAGCAATCACCCCTGAATCGGCTCATGGTGACTCTATGAATAGATCCCCATAGGGTTTTTGTAGCATACTACAGAAGTAGATCACCAGGCCTTTTTTTCCATGCAGATACTGCTCCTGCCCAGTTGTGCCCTAACCAGGATTTGAACCCAGGTCTACTAGTTGATAATCCTGTATCTTAACCTCTATGCTATCAGTGTGGGGTTAAATACCTTACTACCCACTAATCCTCTGTCATTTTGCAGTCACTTGACCTAAACTATTTGTACATCCAGTCTTCTCTCCTTGAGCCTTAACCCTGATTAACCAAGCACTGCATTATTTTCCAACTCTGGTAACACAAACACACCAGTTTGCAAATGTATTGAACTTTGCAACATAGTTTATACATAAATACTCTGCATTTCTTTGATTTTCCAGGCTTACCTGCTTTCTAGCCTTTGTGAAAATATCTGAACTTTGTAACAGTGTGTAAATACTTCTGTTCTGTACTTTAATAAGTCTGTGTTACTGGACCTTTTTTCATGGGCCTCCACTGAAAATGTGCATGCAATGCCAGTCAGACTTTGCTGGTAAATATAAGCAACTAAATAAATAACATTAAGAGGAGATATAAATGTTGCTGTTAATCCAGGTTTAGATACCACATTTAAATTGCATCTGCAATTTAGAGATGCATTGGATGAGTGGACTCTATTAAGGGGGTGCAAGCTTCCCAACTGACAAATATATGTTGGTATTTAAACCACTATTAGAAAATATATGTACTAAATTTTCATTAGGGCTCTGCCTTGATCTAGATTTTTCTTTATTTACCTACTTCCTTACAATCTCTTGACCTTTTAAGTAGACCAGTCCATACTGATCCTTTTTAAGCTATGACTACATTACCGAAGTTAAAAATCCCCAAGATGAAAATCATGAAATCTCGGAAACCAGAAGGTCAGCATTTTACCATGATAAGTAAACAGTTTGCCACTGCTAAATGGAACGCACGCGGAGGCCAACATGCCCTTTTCTCCACTGTACGGAGATCCCGGAGTTGCTAGATGAATTTAGGAGGGTGTGTGGGGGGGGGGTGCAGTTGGATGTTACTTACTTCGGTGTGTTTTCCATTTTGCATTGGACAAGTGTGTACTTACCATGGTCAAACACCGACATTCGGGTTAGTTATGGTTTTGGGATTTTCATCTTCGGTAATGTGGTCT